>NW_026527301.1:0-82551 GCF_022682495.2 Desmodus rotundus | reverse complement strand
ATGGAAAATGATTTCAGTAGCATTTTGGTTAGGACACAACGCAAAGCTCTGATATATCAGACACCTCCCGTTTAAAGATACAGTTAGGGTTAGGGGCTAGCATTAGGATTACGGTAAGGGTGAGCTTTATTATTAGGGTTAGGGTTAGGGTAAGGGTAGGGTTAGGGTTAGGGTTAGGAACAGGGGTTTGCGATAGGGTTAGGGTTAGGGTTTGGGTTCATGTTACAGGTAGGTTGAGGTCTAGGGCTAAAGCTAGCTGACGGCCGCAGTTACAAGAAAGTGTATTTCACAGCGGTCATAGTTCTGTGCTTTCACTGAGTGCGTTCATGATGAGAAAGTGATTCTGTACATCCTTGCACTCAAACACAGCAAGGTAAATGATAACAGAGCAAAATAGCTGATCAGAGGTTCTGGAGAGGGTATGTGATATGGTACAAGGCACTCATTTCCAATTCACCTGATAGGAGCACATGGGATCTAGTGCCGCGTTTTTGCTGAACGCCACTTCTCAGGAACATGTTCGTTCCCGAGTAACTTGGCAGCTTTCAAACCGTTCACTCCTGTGCTGTGTGAGAGAAAGTTACGCGAGTAGAGTAAGGGGACTGCTAGCTGCGCATGCATTGCTACGTTACAAACACTGTATGGTCCAAGTGAGGCAGTAGGCTGTGGCTTCTCTTCTTCCTGGGGCTACGCTTTTCTGATGGAAAAAGGACCTAGGAGAAAACGCTACTGTGGAAGCTCATTCCCCCTGCAAGGATCACAAAGTGCTATGCTAGCCTCCCTCCTTTGCGGACGGGAAATCATCTCCGTAGCTCTTGGGCTATGACACGAGCCAGAGATCCTATATTGCAGCAAGGTACTTGGACAGGATGCTGACAAGAGTACGTACTATGTGAGACACCACCGCTTTCATCTCCTACTGCAATGAGAACATTGATAACACGTCAAATAGTGAGGATGGCTAGTGTTGAGGACACTTTTCGCACGACTTGATATAATCCCTGAATGACGCATGGGAGCGCAAACTCTTCACTGCTGTATTCTCAGAGTGGAATGAATGCCCTGGTAGGCCATTGAGGTACTTTTCGCTTCTTCTCCTTGAACGCTTCACGAACGGGTGGAGTCCGAGGGACGTAGTATTGCCCTCCATGGTTTCTTAGGCTACAGTCTTCTTCTCCCATCACATCTACTACCGAGATGGGAACATTGAGAAGACGCTGAACCCGGAGACGGCTTTGGGGAAAAACCCGCTTCCTACGAAATAGGTTGATTCCCGAGTGATTTTGAGGAGCAAACATATCCTCACGAATGTATTATCTTCCACTGGGAGCCCCACAGGCTACTCTGGGATTCATATTCCCTTAGATCTTCAGAGACTTGGAGTCCAAGTCACGTAGCATGGCCTAGCGGCCTTCCAACGTCCGGATACGCTTTCCTCGCAGCACGCACAATTTGGCGAAAACAGTGGTAGCCCAGCTTACTCTAGTTCATAGTTGGCATAGTCCTGTGCTTCCGTTCACTCACACGGTTTGGGGAACGTGATTCCGGAACTCTCTGGCTAGCAACGTTACCGCCGAGATGATCATACAGAAAACCCATAGAAGAGACTTTCTAAGTCGGCCGGTTCTGTCGGCACCCGCTACATTTCGCACTCTACTGAACCGAGTCCATTGACCTAGTGTTACCCGCTGGAGATGAGATTTGCTAATAAGGCACTTGTGTGAAACATCCTGATTCCCTTGTTGTTTGGAAGCTGGGCACGAATTCCTTGCTGTTCTAGCAGAAGGAAATTCAGTCGAAAAGAGTCAGTGGACTGTGAGCTTCATGTGCATATCTAGGTTCGACAAACAGTTTTGTCCACAAGACATAGTAGGCAGTAGCTGCAGGAAATCTTCGGACTCTGCTATTTGGCTGGAACAAAGAGAGCGGCCAAAAGCCCACACGCGCAGCTCATTGTCCTGCAAAGTTCAGATGCTGCTATGTTCCTGTTCGTTCACTGCCGATGGAAAATGATTTCAGTAGCATTTTGGTTAGGACACAACGCAAAGCTCTGATATATCAGACACCTCCCGTTTAAAGATACAGTTAGGGTTAGGGCTAGCATTAGGATTACGGTAAGGGTGAGCTTTATTATTAGGGTTAGGGGTTAGGGTTAAGGGTAGGGTTAGGGTTAGGGTTAGGAACAGGGTTTGCGATAGGGTTAGGGTTAGGGTTTGGGTTCATGTTACAGGTAGGTTGAGGTCTAGGGCTAAAGCTAGCTGACGGCCGCAGTTACAAGAAAGTGTATTTCACAGCGGTCATAGTTCTGTGCTTTCACTGAGTGCGTTCATGATGAGAAAGTGATTCTGTACATCCTTGCACTCAAACACAGCAAGGTAAATGATAACACAGCAAAATAGCTGATCAGAGGTTCTGGAGGAGGGTATGTGATATGGTACAAGGCACTCATTTCCAATTCACCTGATAGGAGCACATGGATCTAGTGCCCGCGTTTTTGCTGAACGCCACTTCTCAGGAACATGTTCGTTCCCGAGTAACTTGGCAGCTTTCAAACCGTTCACTCCTGTGCTGTGTGAGAGAAAGTTACGCGAGTAGAGTAAGGGGACTGCTAGCTGCGGCATGCATTGCTACGTTACAAACACTGTATGGTCCAAGTGAGGCAGTAGGCTGTGGCTTCTCTTCTTCCTGGGGCTACGCTTTTCTGATGGAAAAAGGACCTAGGAGAAAACGCTACTGTGGAAGCTCATTCCCCCTGCAAGGATCACAAAGTGCTATGCTAGCCCTCCCTCCTTTGCGGACGGGAAATCATCTCCGTAGCTCTTGGGCTATGACACGAGCCAGAGATCCTATATTGCAGCAAGGTACTTGGACAGGATGCTGACAAGAGTACGTACTATGTGAGACACCACCGCTTTCATCTCCTACTGCAATGAGAACATTGATAACACGTCAAATAGTGAGGATGGCTAGTGTTGAGGACACTTTTCGCACGACTTGATATAATCCCTGAATGACGCATGGGAGCGCAAACTCTTCAGTGCTGTATTCTCAGAGTGGAATGAATGCCCTGGTAGGCCATTGAGGTACTTTTCGCTTCTTCCTCCTTGAACGCTTCACGAACGGGTGGAGTCCGAGGGACGTAGTATTGCCTCCATGGTTTCTTAGGCTACAGTCTTCTTCTCCCATCACATCTACTACCGAGATGGGAACATTGAGAAGACGCTGAACCCGGAGACGGCTTTGGGGAAAAAACCCGCTTCCTACGAAATAGGTTGATTCCCGAGTGATTTTGAGGAGCAAACATATCCTCACGAATGTATTATCTTCCACTGGGAGCCCCACAGGCTACTCTGGGATTCATATTCCCTTAGATCTTCAGAGACTTGGAGTCCAAGTCACGTAGCATGGCCTAGCGGCCTTCCAACGTCCGGATACGCTTTCCTCGCAGCACGCACAATTTGGCGAAAACAGTGGTAGCCCAGCTTACTCTAGTTCATAGTTGGCATAGTCCTGTGCTTCCGTTCACTCACACGGTTTGGGGAACGTGATTCCGGAACTCTCTGGCTAGCAACGTTACCGCCGAGATGATCATACAGAAAACCCATAGAAGAGACTTTCTAAGTCGGCCGGTTTCTGTCGGCACCCGCTACATTTCGCACTCTACTGAACCGAGTCCATTGACCTAGTGTTACCCGCTGGAGATGAGATTTGCTAATAAGGCACTTGTGTGAAACATCCTGATTCCCTTGTTGTTTGGAAGCTGGGCACGAATTCCTTGCTGTTCTAGCAGAAGGAAATTCAGTCGAAAAGAGTCAGTGGACTGTGAGCTTCATGTGCATATCTAGGTTCGACAAACAGTTTTGTCCACAAGACATAGTAGGCAGTAGCTGCAGGAAATCTTCGGACTCTGCTATTTGGCTGGAACAAAGAGAGCGGCCAAAAGCCCACACGCGCAGCTCATTGTCCTGCAAAGTTCAGATGCTGCTATGTTCCTGTTCGTTCACTGCCGATGGAAAATGATTTCAGTAGCATTTTGGTTAGGACACAACGCAAAGCTCTGATATATCAGACACCTCCCGTTTAAAGATACAGTTAGGGTTAGGGCTAGCATTAGGATTACGGTAAGGGTGAGCTTTATTATTAGGGTTAGGGTTAGGGTTAAGGGTAGGGTTAGGGTTAGGGTTAGGAACAGGGTTTGCGATAGGGTTAGGGTTAGGGTTTGGGTTCATGTTACAGGTAGGTTGAGGTCTAGGGCTAAAGCTAGCTGACGGCCGCAGTTACAAGAAAGTGTATTTCACAGCGGTCATAGTTCTGTGCTTTCACTGAGTGCGTTCATGATGAGAAAGTGATTCTGTACATCCTTGCACTCAAACACAGCAAGGTAAATGATAACAGAGCAAAATAGCTGGTCAGAGGTTCTGGAGAGGGTATGTGATATGGTACAAGGCACTCATTTCCAATTCACCTGATAGGAGCACATGGATCTAGTGCCGCGTTTTTGCTGAACGCCACTTCTCAGGAACATGTTCGTTCCCGAGTAACTTGGCAGCTTTCAAACCGTTCACTCCTGTGCTGTGTGAGAGAAAGTTACGCGAGTAGAGTAAGGGGACTGCTAGCTGCGCATGCATTGCTACGTTACAAACACTGTATGGTCCAAGTGAGGCAGTAGGCTGTGGCTTCTCTTCTTCCTGGGGCTACGCTTTTCTGATGGAAAAAGGACCTAGGAGAAAACGCTACTGTGGAAGCTCATTCCCCTGCAAGGATCACAAAGTGCTATGCTAGCCCTCCCTCCTTTGCGGACGGGAAATCATCTCCGTAGCTCTTGGGCTATGACACGAGCCAGAGATCCTATATTGCAGCAAGGTACTTGGACAGGATGCTGACAAGAGTACGTACTATGTGAGACACCACCGCTTTCATCTCCTACTGCAATGAGAACATTGATAACACGTCAAATAGTGAGGATGGCTAGTGTTGAGGACACTTTTCGCACGACTTGATATAATCCCTGAATGACGCATGGGAGCGCAAACTCTTCAGTGCTGTATTCTCAGAGTGGAATGAATGCCCTGGTAGGCCATTGAGGTACTTTTCGCTTCTTCCTCCTTGAACGCTTCACGAACGGGTGGAGTCCGAGGGACGTAGTATTGCCTCCATGGTTTCTTAGGCTACAGTCTTCTTCTCCCATCACATCTACTACCGAGATGGGAACATTGAGAAGACGCTGAACCCGGAGACGGCTTTGGGGAAAAAACCCGCTTCCTACGAAATAGGTTGATTCCCGAGTGATTTTGAGGAGCAAACATATCCTCACGAATGTATTATCTTCCACTGGGAGCCCCACAGGCTACTCTGGGATTCATATTCCCTTAGATCTTCAGAGACTTGGAGTCCAAGTCACGTAGCATGGCCTAGCGGCCTTCCAACGTCCGGATACGCTTTCCTCGCAGCACGCACAATTTGGCGAAAACAGTGGTAGCCCAGCTTACTCTAGTTCATAGTTGGCATAGTCCTGTGCTTCCGTTCACTCACACGGTTTGGGGAACGTGATTCCGGAACTCTCTGGCTAGCAACGTTACCGCCGAGATGATCATACAGAAAACCCATAGAAGAGACTTTCTAAGTCGGCCGGTTCTGTCGGCACCCGCTACATTTCGCACTCTACTGAACCGAGTCCATTGACCTAGTGTTACCCGCTGGAGATGAGATTTGCTAATAAGGCACTTGTGTGAAACATCCTGATTCCCTTGTTGTTTGGAAGCTGGGCACGAATTCCTTGCTGTTCTAGCAGAAGGAAATTCAGTCGAAAAGAGTCAGTGGACTGTGAGCTTCATGTGCATATCTAGGTTCGACAAACAGTTTTGTCCACAAGACATAGTAGGCAGTAGCTGCAGGAAATCTTCGGACTCTGCTATTTGGCTGGAACAAAGAGAGCGGCCAAAAGCCCACACGCGCAGCTCATTGTCCTGCAAAGTTCAGATGCTGCTATGTTCCTGTTCGTTCACTGCCGATGGAAAATGATTTCAGTAGCATTTTGGTTAGGACACAACGCAAAGCTCTGATATATCAGACACCTCCCGTTTAAAGATACAGTTAGGGTTAGGGCTAGCATTAGGATTACGGTAAGGGTGAGCTTTATTATTAGGGTTAGGGTTAGGGTTAAGGGTAGGGTTAGGGTTAGGGTTAGGAACAGGGTTTGCGATAGGGTTAGGGTTAGGGTTTGGGTTCATGTTACAGGTAGGTTGAGGTCTAGGGCTAAAGCTAGCTGACGGCCGCAGTTACAAGAAAGTGTATTTCACAGCGGTCATAGTTCTGTGCTTTCATTGAGTGCGTTCATGATGAGAAAGTGATTCTGTACATCCTTGCACTCAAACACAGCAAGGTAAATGATAACAGAGCAAAATAGCTGGTCAGAGGTTCTGGAGAGGGTATGTGATATGGTACAAGGCACTCATTTCCAATTCACCTGATAGGAGCACATGGATCTAGTGCCGCGTTTTTGCTGAACGCCACTTCTCAGGAACATGTTCGTTCCCGAGTAACTTGGCAGCTTTCAAACCGTTCACTCCTGTGCTGTGTGAGAGAAAGTTACGCGAGTAGAGTAAGGGGACTGCTAGCTGCGCATGCATTGCTACGTTACAAACACTGTATGGTCCAAGTGAGGCAGTAGGCTGTGGCTTCTCTTCTTCCTGGGGCTACGCTTTTCTGATGGAAAAAGGACCTAGGAGAAAACGCTACTGTGGAAGCTCATTCCCCTGCAAGGATCACAAAGTGCTATGCTAGCCCTCCCTCCTTTGCGGACGGGAAATCATCTCCGTAGCTCTTGGGCTATGACACGAGCCAGAGATCCTATATTGCAGCAAGGTACTTGGACAGGATGCTGACAAGAGTACGTACTATGTGAGACACCACCGCTTTCATCTCCTACTGCAATGAGAACATTGATAACACGTCAAATAGTGAGGATGGCTAGTGTTGAGGACACTTTTCGCACGACTTGATATAATCCCTGAATGACGCATGGGAGCGCAAACTCTTCACTGCTGTATTCTCAGAGTGGAATGAATGCCCTGGTAGGCCATTGAGGTACTTTTCGCTTCTTCCTCCTTGAACGCTTCACGAACGGGTGGAGTCCGAGGGACGTAGTATTGCCTCCATGGTTTCTTAGGCTACAGTCTTCTTCTCCCATCACATCTACTACCGAGATGGGAACATTGAGAAGACGCTGAACCCGGAGACGGCTTTGGGGAAAAAACCCGCTTCCTACGAAATAGGTTGATTCCCGAGTGATTTTGAGGAGCAAACATATCCTCACGAATGTATTATCTTCCACTGGGAGCCCCACAGGCTACTCTGGGATTCATATTCCCTTAGATCTTCAGAGACTTGGAGTCCAAGTCACGTAGCATGGCCTAGCGGCCTTCCAACGTCCGGATACGCTTTCCTCGCAGCACGCACAATTTGGCGAAAACAGTGGTAGCCCAGCTTACTCTAGTTCATAGTTGGCATAGTCCTGTGCTTCCGTTCACTCACACGGTTTGGGGAACGTGATTCCGGAACTCTCTGGCTAGCAACGTTACCGCCGAGATGATCATACAGAAAACCCATAGAAGAGACTTTCTAAGTCGGCCGGTTCTGTCGGCACCCGCTACATTTCGCACTCTACTGAACCGAGTCCATTGACCTAGTGTTACCCGCTGGAGATGAGATTTGCTAATAAGGCACTTGTGTGAAACATCCTGATTCCCTTGTTGTTTGGAAGCTGGGCACGAATTCCTTGCTGTTCTAGCAGAAGGAAATTCAGTCGAAAAGAGTCAGTGGACTGTGAGCTTCATGTGCATATCTAGGTTCGACAAACAGTTTTGTCCACAAGACATAGTAGGCAGTAGCTGCAGGAAATCTTCGGACTCTGCTATTTGGCTGGAACAAAGAGAGCGGCCAAAAGCCCACACGCGCAGCTCATTGTCCTGCAAAGTTCAGATGCTGCTATGTTCCTGTTCGTTCACTGCCGATGGAAAATGATTTCAGTAGCATTTTGGTTAGGACACAACGCAAAGCTCTGATATATCAGACACCTCCCGTTTAAAGATACAGTTAGGGTTAGGGCTAGCATTAGGATTACGGTAAGGGTGAGCTTTATTATTAGGGTTAGGGTTAGGGTTAAGGGTAGGGTTAGGGTTAGGGTTAGGAACAGGGTTTGCGATAGGGTTAGGGTTAGGGTTTGGGTTCATGTTACAGGTAGGTTGAGGTCTAGGGCTAAAGCTAGCTGACGGCCGCAGTTACAAGAAAGTGTATTTCACAGCGGTCATAGTTCTGTGCTTTCACTGAGTGCGTTCATGATGAGAAAGTGATTCTGTACATCCTTGCACTCAAACACAGCAAGGTAAATGATAACAGAGCAAAATAGCTGGTCAGAGGTTCTGGAGAGGGTATGTGATATGGTACAAGGCACTCATTTCCAATTCACCTGATAGGAGCACATGGATCTAGTGCCGCGTTTTTGCTGAACGCCACTTCTCAGGAACATGTTCGTTCCCGAGTAACTTGGCAGCTTTCAAACCGTTCACTCCTGTGCTGTGTGAGAGAAAGTTACGCGAGTAGAGTAAGGGGACTGCTAGCTGCGCATGCATTGCTACGTTACAAACACTGTATGGTCCAAGTGAGGCAGTAGGCTGTGGCTTCTCTTCTTCCTGGGGCTACGCTTTTCTGATGGAAAAAGGACCTAGGAGAAAACGCTACTGTGGAAGCTCATTCCCCTGCAAGGATCACAAAGTGCTATGCTAGCCCTCCCTCCTTTGCGGACGGGAAATCATCTCCGTAGCTCTTGGGCTATGACACGAGCCAGAGATCCTATATTGCAGCAAGGTACTTGGACAGGATGCTGACAAGAGTACGTACTATGTGAGACACCACCGCTTTCATCTCCTACTGCAATGAGAACATTGATAACACGTCAAATAGTGAGGATGGCTAGTGTTGAGGACACTTTTCGCACGACTTGATATAATCCCTGAATGACGCATGGGAGCGCAAACTCTTCAGTGCTGTATTCTCAGAGTGGAATGAATGCCCTGGTAGGCCATTGAGGTACTTTTCGCTTCTTCCTCCTTGAACGCTTCACGAACGGGTGGAGTCCGAGGGACGTAGTATTGCCTCCATGGTTTCTTAGGCTACAGTCTTCTTCTCCCATCACATCTACTACCGAGATGGGAACATTGAGAAGACGCTGAACCCGGAGACGGCTTTGGGGAAAAAACCCGCTTCCTACGAAATAGGTTGATTCCCGAGTGATTTTGAGGAGCAAACATATCCTCACGAATGTATTATCTTCCACTGGGAGCCCCACAGGCTACTCTGGGATTCATATTCCCTTAGATCTTCAGAGACTTGGAGTCCAAGTCACGTAGCATGGCCTAGCGGCCTTCCAACGTCCGGATACGCTTTCCTCGCAGCACGCACAATTTGGCGAAAACAGTGGTAGCCCAGCTTACTCTAGTTCATAGTTGGCATAGTCCTGTGCTTCCGTTCACTCACACGGTTTGGGGAACGTGATTCCGGAACTCTCTGGCTAGCAACGTTACCGCCGAGATGATCATACAGAAAACCCATAGAAGAGACTTTCTAAGTCGGCCGGTTCTGTCGGCACCCGCTACATTTCGCACTCTACTGAACCGAGTCCATTGACCTAGTGTTACCCGCTGGAGATGAGATTTGCTAATAAGGCACTTGTGTGAAACATCCTGATTCCCTTGTTGTTTGGAAGCTGGGCACGAATTCCTTGCTGTTCTAGCAGAAGGAAATTCAGTCGAAAAGAGTCAGTGGACTGTGAGCTTCATGTGCATATCTAGGTTCGACAAACAGTTTTGTCCACAAGACATAGTAGGCAGTAGCTGCAGGAAATCTTCGGACTCTGCTATTTGGCTGGAACAAAGAGAGCGGCCAAAAGCCCACACGCGCAGCTCATTGTCCTGCAAAGTTCAGATGCTGCTATGTTCCTGTTCGTTCACTGCCGATGGAAAATGATTTCAGTAGCATTTTGGTTAGGACACAACGCAAAGCTCTGATATATCAGACACCTCCCGTTTAAAGATACAGTTAGGGTTAGGGCTAGCATTAGGATTACGGTAAGGGTGAGCTTTATTATTAGGGTTAGGGTTAGGGTTAAGGGTAGGGTTAGGGTTAGGGTTAGGAACAGGGTTTGCGATAGGGTTAGGGTTAGGGTTTGGGTTCATGTTACAGGTAGGTTGAGGTCTAGGGCTAAAGCTAGCTGACGGCCGCAGTTACAAGAAAGTGTATTTCACAGCGGTCATAGTTCTGTGCTTTCACTGAGTGCGTTCATGATGAGAAAGTGATTCTGTACATCCTTGCACTCAAACACAGCAAGGTAAATGATAACAGAGCAAAATAGCTGGTCATAGGTTCTGGAGAGGGTATGTGATATGGTACAAGGCACTCATTTCCAATTCACCTGATAGGAGCACATGGATCTAGTGCCGCGTTTTTGCTGAACGCCACTTCTCAGGAACATGTTCGTTCCCGAGTAACTTGGCAGCTTTCAAACCGTTCACTCCTGTGCTGTGTGAGAGAAAGTTACGCGAGTAGAGTAAGGGGACTGCTAGCTGCGCATGCATTGCTACGTTACAAACACTGTATGGTCCAAGTGAGGCAGTAGGCTGTGGCTTCTCTTCTTCCTGGGGCTACGCTTTTCTGATGGAAAAAGGACCTAGGAGAAAACGCTACTGTGGAAGCTCATTCCCCTGCAAGGATCACAAAGTGCTATGCTAGCCCTCCCTCCTTTGCGGACGGGAAATCATCTCCGTAGCTCTTGGGCTATGACACGAGCCAGAGATCCTATATTGCAGCAAGGTACTTGGACAGGATGCTGACAAGAGTACGTACTATGTGAGACACCACCGCTTTCATCTCCTACTGCAATGAGAACATTGATAACACGTCAAATAGTGAGGATGGCTAGTGTTGAGGACACTTTTCGCACGACTTGATATAATCCCTGAATGACGCATGGGAGCGCAAACTCTTCACTGCTGTATTCTCAGAGTGGAATGAATGCCCTGGTAGGCCATTGAGGTACTTTTCGCTTCTTCCTCCTTGAACGCTTCACGAACGGGTGGAGTCCGAGGGACGTAGTATTGCCTCCATGGTTTCTTAGGCTACAGTCTTCTTCTCCCATCACATCTACTACCGAGATGGGAACATTGAGAAGACGCTGAACCCGGAGACGGCTTTGGGGAAAAAACCCGCTTCCTACGAAATAGGTTGATTCCCGAGTGATTTTGAGGAGCAAACATATCCTCACGAATGTATTATCTTCCACTGGGAGCCCCACAGGCTACTCTGGGATTCATATTCCCTTAGATCTTCAGAGACTTGGAGTCCAAGTCACGTAGCATGGCCTAGCGGCCTTCCAACGTCCGGATACGCTTTCCTCGCAGCACGCACAATTTGGCGAAAACAGTGGTAGCCCAGCTTACTCTAGTTCATAGTTGGCATAGTCCTGTGCTTCCGTTCACTCACACGGTTTGGGGAACGTGATTCCGGAACTCTCTGGCTAGCAACGTTACCGCCGAGATGATCATACAGAAAACCCATAGAAGAGACTTTCTAAGTCGGCCGGTTCTGTCGGCACCCGCTACATTTCGCACTCTACTGAACCGAGTCCATTGACCTAGTGTTACCCGCTGGAGATGAGATTTGCTAATAAGGCACTTGTGTGAAACATCCTGATTCCCTTGTTGTTTGGAAGCTGGGCACGAATTCCTTGCTGTTCTAGCAGAAGGAAATTCAGTCGAAAAGAGTCAGTGGACTGTGAGCTTCATGTGCATATCTAGGTTCGACAAACAGTTTTGTCCACAAGACATAGTAGGCAGTAGCTGCAGGAAATCTTCGGACTCTGCTATTTGGCTGGAACAAAGAGAGCGGCCAAAAGCCCACACGCGCAGCTCATTGTCCTGCAAAGTTCAGATGCTGCTATGTTCCTGTTCGTTCACTGCCGATGGAAAATGATTTCAGTAGCATTTTGGTTAGGACACAACGCAAAGCTCTGATATATCAGACACCTCCCGTTTAAAGATACAGTTAGGGTTAGGGCTAGCATTAGGATTACGGTAAGGGTGAGCTTTATTATTAGGGTTAGGGTTAGGGTTAAGGGTAGGGTTAGGGTTAGGGTTAGGAACAGGGTTTGCGATAGGGTTAGGGTTAGGGTTTGGGTTCATGTTACAGGTAGGTTGAGGTCTAGGGCTAAAGCTAGCTGACGGCCGCAGTTACAAGAAAGTGTATTTCACAGCGGTCATAGTTCTGTGCTTTCACTGAGTGCGTTCATGATGAGAAAGTGATTCTGTACATCCTTGCACTCAAACACAGCAAGGTAAATGATAACAGAGCAAAATAGCTGGTCATAGGTTCTGGAGAGGGTATGTGATATGGTACAAGGCACTCATTTCCAATTCACCTGATAGGAGCACATGGATCTAGTGCCGCGTTTTTGCTGAACGCCACTTCTCAGGAACATGTTCGTTCCCGAGTAACTTGGCAGCTTTCAAACCGTTCACTCCTGTGCTGTGTGAGAGAAAGTTACGCGAGTAGAGTAAGGGGACTGCTAGCTGCGCATGCATTGCTACGTTACAAACACTGTATGGTCCAAGTGAGGCAGTAGGCTGTGGCTTCTCTTCTTCCTGGGGCTACGCTTTTCTGATGGAAAAAGGACCTAGGAGAAAACGCTACTGTGGAAGCTCATTCCCCTGCAAGGATCACAAAGTGCTATGCTAGCCCTCCCTCCTTTGCGGACGGGAAATCATCTCCGTAGCTCTTGGGCTATGACACGAGCCAGAGATCCTATATTGCAGCAAGGTACTTGGACAGGATGCTGACAAGAGTACGTACTATGTGAGACACCACCGCTTTCATCTCCTACTGCAATGAGAACATTGATAACACGTCAAATAGTGAGGATGGCTAGTGTTGAGGACACTTTTCGCACGACTTGATATAATCCCTGAATGACGCATGGGAGCGCAAACTCTTCACTGCTGTATTCTCAGAGTGGAATGAATGCCCTGGTAGGCCATTGAGGTACTTTTCGCTTCTTCCTCCTTGAACGCTTCACGAACGGGTGGAGTCCGAGGGACGTAGTATTGCCTCCATGGTTTCTTAGGCTACAGTCTTCTTCTCCCATCACATCTACTACCGAGATGGGAACATTGAGAAGACGCTGAACCCGGAGACGGCTTTGGGGAAAAAACCCGCTTCCTACGAAATAGGTTGATTCCCGAGTGATTTTGAGGAGCAAACATATCCTCACGAATGTATTATCTTCCACTGGGAGCCCCACAGGCTACTCTGGGATTCATATTCCCTTAGATCTTCAGAGACTTGGAGTCCAAGTCACGTAGCATGGCCTAGCGGCCTTCCAACGTCCGGATACGCTTTCCTCGCAGCACGCACAATTTGGCGAAAACAGTGGTAGCCCAGCTTACTCTAGTTCATAGTTGGCATAGTCCTGTGCTTCCGTTCACTCACACGGTTTGGGGAACGTGATTCCGGAACTCTCTGGCTAGCAACGTTACCGCCGAGATGATCATACAGAAAACCCATAGAAGAGACTTTCTAAGTCGGCCGGTTCTGTCGGCACCCGCTACATTTCGCACTCTACTGAACCGAGTCCATTGACCTAGTGTTACCCGCTGGAGATGAGATTTGCTAATAAGGCACTTGTGTGAAACATCCTGATTCCCTTGTTGTTTGGAAGCTGGGCACGAATTCCTTGCTGTTCTAGCAGAAGGAAATTCAGTCGAAAAGAGTCAGTGGACTGTGAGCTTCATGTGCATATCTAGGTTCGACAAACAGTTTTGTCCACAAGACATAGTAGGCAGTAGCTGCAGGAAATCTTCGGACTCTGCTATTTGGCTGGAACAAAGAGAGCGGCGAAAAGCCCACACGCGCAGCTCATTGTCCTGCAAAGTTCAGATGCTGCTATGTTCCTGTTCGTTCACTGCCGATGGAAAATGATTTCAGTAGCATTTTGGTTAGGACACAACGCAAAGCTCTGATATATCAGACACCTCCCGTTTAAAGATACAGTTAGGGTTAGGGCTAGCATTAGGATTACGGTAAGGGTGAGCTTTATTATTAGGGTTAGGGTTAGGGTTAAGGGTAGGGTTAGGGTTAGGGTTAGGAACAGGGTTTGCGATAGGGTTAGGGTTAGGGTTTGGGTTCATGTTACAGGTAGGTTGAGGTCTAGGGCTAAAGCTAGCTGACGGCCGCAGTTACAAGAAAGTGTATTTCACAGCGGTCATAGTTCTGTGCTTTCACTGAGTGCGTTCATGATGAGAAAGTGATTCTGTACATCCTTGCACTCAAACACAGCAAGGTAAATGATAACAGAGCAAAATAGCTGGTCATAGGTTCTGGAGAGGGTATGTGATATGGTACAAGGCACTCATTTCCAATTCACCTGATAGGAGCACATGGATCTAGTGCCGCGTTTTTGCTGAACGCCACTTCTCAGGAACATGTTCGTTCCCGAGTAACTTGGCAGCTTTCAAACCGTTCACTCCTGTGCTGTGTGAGAGAAAGTTACGCGAGTAGAGTAAGGGGACTGCTAGCTGCGCATGCATTGCTACGTTACAAACACTGTATGGTCCAAGTGAGGCAGTAGGCTGTGGCTTCTCTTCTTCCTGGGGCTACGCTTTTCTGATGGAAAAAGGACCTAGGAGAAAACGCTACTGTGGAAGCTCATTCCCCTGCAAGGATCACAAAGTGCTATGCTAGCCCTCCCTCCTTTGCGGACGGGAAATCATCTCCGTAGCTCTTGGGCTATGACACGAGCCAGAGATCCTATATTGCAGCAAGGTACTTGGACAGGATGCTGACAAGAGTACGTACTATGTGAGACACCACCGCTTTCATCTCCTACTGCAATGAGAACATTGATAACACGTCAAATAGTGAGGATGGCTAGTGTTGAGGACACTTTTCGCACGACTTGATATAATCCCTGAATGACGCATGGGAGCGCAAACTCTTCACTGCTGTATTCTCAGAGTGGAATGAATGCCCTGGTAGGCCATTGAGGTACTTTTCGCTTCTTCCTCCTTGAACGCTTCACGAACGGGTGGAGTCCGAGGGACGTAGTATTGCCTCCATGGTTTCTTAGGCTACAGTCTTCTTCTCCCATCACATCTACTACCGAGATGGGAACATTGAGAAGACGCTGAACCCGGAGACGGCTTTGGGGAAAAAACCCGCTTCCTACGAAATAGGTTGATTCCCGAGTGATTTTGAGGAGCAAACATATCCTCACGAATGTATTATCTTCCACTGGGAGCCCCACAGGCTACTCTGGGATTCATATTCCCTTAGATCTTCAGAGACTTGGAGTCCAAGTCACGTAGCATGGCCTAGCGGCCTTCCAACGTCCGGATACGCTTTCCTCGCAGCACGCACAATTTGGCGAAAACAGTGGTAGCCCAGCTTACTCTAGTTCATAGTTGGCATAGTCCTGTGCTTCCGTTCACTCACACGGTTTGGGGAACGTGATTCCGGAACTCTCTGGCTAGCAACGTTACCGCCGAGATGATCATACAGAAAACCCATAGAAGAGACTTTCTAAGTCGGCCGGTTCTGTCGGCACCCGCTACATTTCGCACTCTACTGAACCGAGTCCATTGACCTAGTGTTACCCGCTGGAGATGAGATTTGCTAATAAGGCACTTGTGTGAAACATCCTGATTCCCTTGTTGTTTGGAAGCTGGGCACGAATTCCTTGCTGTTCTAGCAGAAGGAAATTCAGTCGAAAAGAGTCAGTGGACTGTGAGCTTCATGTGCATATCTAGGTTCGACAAACAGTTTTGTCCACAAGACATAGTAGGCAGTAGCTGCAGGAAATCTTCGGACTCTGCTATTTGGCTGGAACAAAGAGAGCGGCGAAAAGCCCACACGCGCAGCTCATTGTCCTGCAAAGTTCAGATGCTGCTATGTTCCTGTTCGTTCACTGCCGATGGAAAATGATTTCAGTAGCATTTTGGTTAGGACACAACGCAAAGCTCTGATATATCAGACACCTCCCGTTTAAAGATACAGTTAGGGTTAGGGCTAGCATTAGGATTACGGTAAGGGTGAGCTTTATTATTAGGGTTAGGGTTAGGGTTAAGGGTAGGGTTAGGGTTAGGGTTAGGAACAGGGTTTGCGATAGGGTTAGGGTTAGGGTTTGGGTTCATGTTACAGGTAGGTTGAGGTCTAGGGCTAAAGCTAGCTGACGGCCGCAGTTACAAGAAAGTGTATTTCACAGCGGTCATAGTTCTGTGCTTTCACTGAGTGCGTTCATGATGAGAAAGTGATTCTGTACATCCTTGCACTCAAACACAGCAAGGTAAATGATAACAGAGCAAAATAGCTGGTCATAGGTTCTGGAGAGGGTATGTGATATGGTACAAGGCACTCATTTCCAATTCACCTGATAGGAGCACATGGATCTAGTGCCGCGTTTTTGCTGAACGCCACTTCTCAGGAACATGTTCGTTCCCGAGTAACTTGGCAGCTTTCAAACCGTTCACTCCTGTGCTGTGTGAGAGAAAGTTACGCGAGTAGAGTAAGGGGACTGCTAGCTGCGCATGCATTGCTACGTTACAAACACTGTATGGTCCAAGTGAGGCAGTAGGCTGTGGCTTCTCTTCTTCCTGGGGCTACGCTTTTCTGATGGAAAAAGGACCTAGGAGAAAACGCTACTGTGGAAGCTCATTCCCCTGCAAGGATCACAAAGTGCTATGCTAGCCCTCCCTCCTTTGCGGACGGGAAATCATCTCTGTAGCTCTTGGGCTATGACACGAGCCAGAGATCCTATATTGCAGCAAGGTACTTGGACAGGATGCTGACAAGAGTACGTACTATGTGAGACACCACCGCTTTCATCTCCTACTGCAATGAGAACATTGATAACACGTCAAATAGTGAGGATGGCTAGTGTTGAGGACACTTTTCGCACGACTTGATATAATCCCTGAATGACGCATGGGAGCGCAAACTCTTCACTGCTGTATTCTCAGAGTGGAATGAATGCCCTGGTAGGCCATTGAGGTACTTTTCGCTTCTTCCTCCTTGAACGCTTCACGAACGGGTGGAGTCCGAGGGACGTAGTATTGCCTCCATGGTTTCTTAGGCTACAGTCTTCTTCTCCCATCACATCTACTACCGAGATGGGAACATTGAGAAGACGCTGAACCCGGAGACGGCTTTGGGGAAAAAACCCGCTTCCTACGAAATAGGTTGATTCCCGAGTGATTTTGAGGAGCAAACATATCCTCACGAATGTATTATCTTCCACTGGGAGCCCCACAGGCTACTCTGGGATTCATATTCCCTTAGATCTTCAGAGACTTGGAGTCCAAGTCACGTAGCATGGCCTAGCGGCCTTCCAACGTCCGGATACGCTTTCCTCGCAGCACGCACAATTTGGCGAAAACAGTGGTAGCCCAGCTTACTCTAGTTCATAGTTGGCATAGTCCTGTGCTTCCGTTCACTCACACGGTTTGGGGAACGTGATTCCGGAACTCTCTGGCTAGCAACGTTACCGCCGAGATGATCATACAGAAAACCCATAGAAGAGACTTTCTAAGTCGGCCGGTTCTGTCGGCACCCGCTACATTTCGCACTCTACTGAACCGAGTCCATTGACCTAGTGTTACCCGCTGGAGATGAGATTTGCTAATAAGGCACTTGTGTGAAACATCCTGATTCCCTTGTTGTTTGGAAGCTGGGCACGAATTCCTTGCTGTTCTAGCAGAAGGAAATTCAGTCGAAAAGAGTCAGTGGACTGTGAGCTTCATGTGCATATCTAGGTTCGACAAACAGTTTTGTCCACAAGACATAGTAGGCAGTAGCTGCAGGAAATCTTCGGACTCTGCTATTTGGCTGGAACAAAGAGAGCGGCGAAAAGCCCACACGCGCAGCTCATTGTCCTGCAAAGTTCAGATGCTGCTATGTTCCTGTTCGTTCACTGCCGATGGAAAATGATTTCAGTAGCATTTTGGTTAGGACACAACGCAAAGCTCTGATATATCAGACACCTCCCGTTTAAAGATACAGTTAGGGTTAGGGCTAGCATTAGGATTACGGTAAGGGTGAGCTTTATTATTAGGGTTAGGGTTAGGGTTAAGGGTAGGGTTAGGGTTAGGGTTAGGAACAGGGTTTGCGATAGGGTTAGGGTTAGGGTTTGGGTTCATGTTACAGGTAGGTTGAGGTCTAGGGCTAAAGCTAGCTGCTGACGGCCGCAGTTACAAGAAAGTGTATTTCACAGCGGTCATAGTTCTGTGCTTTCACTGAGTGCGTTCATGATGAGAAAGTGATTCTGTACATCCTTGCGCTCAAACACAGCAAGGTAAATGATAACAGAGCAAAATAGCTGATCAGAGGTTCTGGAGAGGGTATGTGATATGGTACAAGGCACTCATTTCCAATTCACCTGATAGGAGCACATGGATCTAGTGCCGCGTTTTTGCTGAACGCCACTTCTCAGGAACATGTTCGTTCCCGAGTAACTTGGCAGCTTTCAAACCGTTCACTCCTGTGCTGTGTGAGAGAAAGTTACGCGAGTAGAGTAAGGGGACTGCTAGCTGCGCATGCATTGCTACGTTACAAACACTGTATGGTCCAAGTGAGGCAGTAGGCTGTGGCTTCTCTTCTTCCTGGGGCTACGCTTTTCTGATGGAAAAAGGACCTAGGAGAAAACGCTACTGTGGAAGCTCATTCCCCTGCAAGGATCACAAAGTGCTATGCTAGCCCTCCCTCCTTTGCGGACGGGAAATCATCTCCGTAGCTCTTGGGCTATGACACGAGCCAGAGATCCTATATTGCAGCAAGGTACTTGGACAGGATGCTGACAAGAGTACGTACTATGTGAGACACCACCGCTTTCATCTCCTACTGCAATGAGAACATTGATAACACGTCAAATAGTGAGGATGGCTAGTGTTGAGGACACTTTTCGCACGACTTGATATAATCCCTGAATGACGCATGGGAGCGCAAACTCTTCACTGCTGTATTCTCAGAGTGGAATGAATGCCCTGGCAGGCCATTGAGGTACTTTTCGCTTCTTCCTCCTTGAACGCTTCACGAACGGGTGGAGTCCGAGGGACGTAGTATTGCCTCCATGGTTTCTTAGGCTACAGTCTTCTTCTCCCATCACATCTACTACCGAGATGGGAACATTGAGAAGACGCTGAACCCGGAGACGGCTTTGGGGAAAAAACCCGCTTCCTACGAAATAGGTTGATTCCCGAGTGATTTTGAGGAGCAAACATATCCTCACGAATGTATTATCTTCCACTGGGAGCCCCACAGGCTACTCTGGGATTCATATTCCCTTAGATCTTCAGAGACTTGGAGTCCAAGTCACGTAGCATGGCCTAGCGGCCTTCCAACGTCCGGATACGCTTTCCTCGCAGCACGCACAATTTGGCGAAAACAGTGGTAGCCCAGCTTACTCTAGTTCATAGTTGGCATAGTCCTGTGCTTCCGTTCACTCACACGGTTTGGGGAACGTGATTCCGGAACTCTCTGGCTAGCAACGTTACCGCCGAGATGATCATACAGAAAACCCATAGAAGAGACTTTCTAAGTCGGCCGGTTCTGTCGGCACCCGCTACATTTCGCACTCTACTGAACCGAGTCCATTGACCTAGTGTTACCCGCTGGAGATGAGATTTGCTAATAAGGCACTTGTGTGAAACATCCTGATTCCCTTGTTGTTTGGAAGCTGGGCACGAATTCCTTGCTGTTCTAGCAGAAGGAAATTCAGTCGAAAAGAGTCAGTGGACTGTGAGCTTCATGTGCATATCTAGGTTCGACAAACAGTTTTGTCCACAAGACATAGTAGGCAGTAGCTGCAGGAAATCTTCGGACTCTGCTATTTGGCTGGAACAAAGAGAGCGGCGAAAAGCCCACACGCGCAGCTCATTGTCCTGCAAAGTTCAGATGCTGCTATGTTCCTGTTCGTTCGCTGCCGATGGAAAATGATTTCAGTAGCATTTTGGTTAGGACACAACGCAAAGCTCTGATATATCAGACACCTCCCGTTTAAAGATACAGTTAGGGTTAGGGCTAGCATTAGGATTACGGTAAGGGTGAGCTTTATTATTAGGGTTAGGGTTAGGGTTAAGGGTAGGGTTAGGGTTAGGGTTAGGAACAGGGTTTGCGATAGGGTTAGGGTTAGGGTTTGGGTTCATGTTACAGGTAGGTTGAGGTCTAGGGCTAAAGCTAGCTGACGGCCGCAGTTACAAGAAAGTGTATTTCACAGCGGTCATAGTTCTGTGCTTTCACTGAGTGCGTTCATGATGAGAAAGTGATTCTGTACATCCTTGCACTCAAACACAGCAAGGTAAATGATAACAGAGCAAAATAGCTGGTCATAGGTTCTGGAGAGGGTATGTGATATGGTACAAGGCACTCATTTCCAATTCACCTGATAGGAGCACATGGATCTAGTGCCGCGTTTTTGCTGAACGCCACTTCTCAGGAACATGTTCGTTCCCGAGTAACTTGGCAGCTTTCAAACCGTTCACTCCTGTGCTGTGTGAGAGAAAGTTACGCGAGTAGAGTAAGGGGACTGCTAGCTGCGCATGCATTGCTACGTTACAAACACTGTATGGTCCAAGTGAGGCAGTAGGCTGTGGCTTCTCTTCTTCCTGGGGCTACGCTTTTCTGATGGAAAAAGGACCTAGGAGAAAACGCTACTGTGGAAGCTCATTCCCCTGCAAGGATCACAAAGTGCTATGCTAGCCCTCCCTCCTTTGCGGACGGGAAATCATCTCTGTAGCTCTTGGGCTATGACACGAGCCAGAGATCCTATATTGCAGCAAGGTACTTGGACAGGATGCTGACAAGAGTACGTACTATGTGAGACACCACCGCTTTCATCTCCTACTGCAATGAGAACATTGATAACACGTCAAATAGTGAGGATGGCTAGTGTTGAGGACACTTTTCGCACGACTTGATATAATCCCTGAATGACGCATGGGAGCGCAAACTCTTCACTGCTGTATTCTCAGAGTGGAATGAATGCCCTGGTAGGCCATTGAGGTACTTTTCGCTTCTTCCTCCTTGAACGCTTCACGAACGGGTGGAGTCCGAGGGACGTAGTATTGCCTCCATGGTTTCTTAGGCTACAGTCTTCTTCTCCCATCACATCTACTACCGAGATGGGAACATTGAGAAGACGCTGAACCCGGAGACGGCTTTGGGGAAAAAACCCGCTTCCTACGAAATAGGTTGATTCCCGAGTGATTTTGAGGAGCAAACATATCCTCACGAATGTATTATCTTCCACTGGGAGCCCCACAGGCTACTCTGGGATTCATATTCCCTTAGATCTTCAGAGACTTGGAGTCCAAGTCACGTAGCATGGCCTAGCGGCCTTCCAACGTCCGGATACGCTTTCCTCGCAGCACGCACAATTTGGCGAAAACAGTGGTAGCCCAGCTTACTCTAGTTCATAGTTGGCATAGTCCTGTGCTTCCGTTCACTCACACGGTTTGGGGAACGTGATTCCGGAACTCTCTGGCTAGCAACGTTACCGCCGAGATGATCATACAGAAAACCCATAGAAGAGACTTTCTAAGTCGGCCGGTTCTGTCGGCACCCGCTACATTTCGCACTCTACTGAACCGAGTCCATTGACCTAGTGTTACCCGCTGGAGATGAGATTTGCTAATAAGGCACTTGTGTGAAACATCCTGATTCCCTTGTTGTTTGGAAGCTGGGCACGAATTCCTTGCTGTTCTAGCAGAAGGAAATTCAGTCGAAAAGAGTCAGTGGACTGTGAGCTTCATGTGCATATCTAGGTTCGACAAACAGTTTTGTCCACAAGACATAGTAGGCAGTAGCTGCAGGAAATCTTCGGACTCTGCTATTTGGCTGGAACAAAGAGAGCGGCGAAAAGCCCACACGCGCAGCTCATTGTCCTGCAAAGTTCAGATGCTGCTATGTTCCTGTTCGTTCACTGCCGATGGAAAATGATTTCAGTAGCATTTTGGTTAGGACACAACGCAAAGCTCTGATATATCAGACACCTCCCGTTTAAAGATACAGTTAGGGTTAGGGCTAGCATTAGGATTACGGTAAGGGTGAGCTTTATTATTAGGGTTAGGGTTAGGGTTAAGGGTAGGGTTAGGGTTAGGGTTAGGAACAGGGTTTGCGATAGGGTTAGGGTTAGGGTTTGGGTTCATGTTACAGGTAGGTTGAGGTCTAGGGCTAAAGCTAGCTGCTGACGGCCGCAGTTACAAGAAAGTGTATTTCACAGCGGTCATAGTTCTGTGCTTTCACTGAGTGCGTTCATGATGAGAAAGTGATTCTGTACATCCTTGCGCTCAAACACAGCAAGGTAAATGATAACAGAGCAAAATAGCTGGTCATAGGTTCTGGAGAGGGTATGTGATATGGTACAAGGCACTCATTTCCAATTCACCTGATAGGAGCACATGGATCTAGTGCCGCGTTTTTGCTGAACGCCACTTCTCAGGAACATGTTCGTTCCCGAGTAACTTGGCAGCTTTCAAACCGTTCACTCCTGTGCTGTGTGAGAGAAAGTTACGCGAGTAGAGTAAGGGGACTGCTAGCTGCGCATGCATTGCTACGTTACAAACACTGTATGGTCCAAGTGAGGCAGTAGGCTGTGGCTTCTCTTCTTCCTGGGGCTACGCTTTTCTGATGGAAAAAGGACCTAGGAGAAAACGCTACTGTGGAAGCTCATTCCCCTGCAAGGATCACAAAGTGCTATGCTAGCCCTCCCTCCTTTGCGGACGGGAAATCATCTCCGTAGCTCTTGGGCTATGACACGAGCCAGAGATCCTATATTGCAGCAAGGTACTTGGACAGGATGCTGACAAGAGTACGTACTATGTGAGACACCACCGCTTTCATCTCCTACTGCAATGAGAACATTGATAACACGTCAAATAGTGAGGATGGCTAGTGTTGAGGACACTTTTCGCACGACTTGATATAATCCCTGAATGACGCATGGGAGCGCAAACTCTTCACTGCTGTATTCTCAGAGTGGAATGAATGCCCTGGCAGGCCATTGAGGTACTTTTCGCTTCTTCCTCCTTGAACGCTTCACGAACGGGTGGAGTCCGAGGGACGTAGTATTGCCTCCATGGTTTCTTAGGCTACAGTCTTCTTCTCCCATCACATCTACTACCGAGATGGGAACATTGAGAAGACGCTGAACCCGGAGACGGCTTTGGGGAAAAAACCCGCTTCCTACGAAATAGGTTGATTCCCGAGTGATTTTGAGGAGCAAACATATCCTCACGAATGTATTATCTTCCACTGGGAGCCCCACAGGCTACTCTGGGATTCATATTCCCTTAGATCTTCAGAGACTTGGAGTCCAAGTCACGTAGCATGGCCTAGCGGCCTTCCAACGTCCGGATACGCTTTCCTCGCAGCACGCACAATTTGGCGAAAACAGTGGTAGCCCAGCTTACTCTAGTTCATAGTTGGCATAGTCCTGTGCTTCCGTTCACTCACACGGTTTGGGGAACGTGATTCCGGAACTCTCTGGCTAGCAACGTTACCGCCGAGATGATCATACAGAAAACCCATAGAAGAGACTTTCTAAGTCGGCCGGTTCTGTCGGCACCCGCTACATTTCGCACTCTACTGAACCGAGTCCATTGACCTAGTGTTACCCGCTGGAGATGAGATTTGCTAATAAGGCACTTGTGTGAAACATCCTGATTCCCTTGTTGTTTGGAAGCTGGGCACGAATTCCTTGCTGTTCTAGCAGAAGGAAATTCAGTCGAAAAGAGTCAGTGGACTGTGAGCTTCATGTGCATATCTAGGTTCGACAAACAGTTTTGTCCACAAGACATAGTAGGCAGTAGCTGCAGGAAATCTTCGGACTCTGCTATTTGGCTGGAACAAAGAGAGCCGCGAAAAGCCCACACGCGCAGCTCATTGTCCTGCAAAGTTCAGATGCTGCTATGTTCCTGTTCGTTCGCTGCCGATGGAAAATGATTTCAGTAGCATTTTGGTTAGGACACAACGCAAAGCTCTGATATATCAGACACCTCCCGTTTAAAGATACAGTTAGGGTTAGGGCTAGCATTAGGATTACGGTAAGGGTGAGCTTTATTATTAGGGTTAGGGTTAGGGTTAAGGGTAGGGTTAGGGTTAGGGTTAGGAACAGGGTTTGCGATAGGGTTAGGGTTAGGGTTTGGGTTCATGTTACAGGTAGGTTTAGGTCTAGGGCTAAAGCTAGCTGCTGACGGCCGCAGTTACAAGAAAGTGTATTTCACAGCGGTCATAGTTCTGTGCTTTCACTGAGTGCGTTCATGATGAGAAAGTGATTCTGTACATCCTTGCGCTCAAACACAGCAAGGTAAATGATAACAGAGCAAAATAGCTGATCAGAGGTTCTGGAGAGGGTATGTGATATGGTACAAGGCACTCATTTCCAATTCACCTGATAGGAGCACATGGATCTAGTGCCGCGTTTTTGCTGAACGCCACTTCTCAGGAACATGTTCGTTCCCGAGTAACTTGGCAGCTTTCAAACCGTTCACTCCTGTGCTGTGTGAGAGAAAGTTACGCGAGTAGAGTAAGGGGACTGCTAGCTGCGCATGCATTGCTACGTTACAAACACTGTATGGTCCAAGTGAGGCAGTAGGCTGTGGCTTCTCTTCTTCCTGGGGCTACGCTTTTCTGATGGAAAAAGGACCTAGGAGAAAACGCTACTGTGGAAGCTCATTCCCCTGCAAGGATCACAAAGTGCTATGCTAGCCCTCCCTCCTTTGCGGACGGGAAATCATCTCCGTAGCTCTTGGGCTATGACACGAGCCAGAGATCCTATATTGCAGCAAGGTACTTGGACAGGATGCTGACAAGAGTACGTACTATGTGAGACACCACCGCTTTCATCTCCTACTGCAATGAGAACATTGATAACACGTCAAATAGTGAGGATGGCTAGTGTTGAGGACACTTTTCGCACGACTTGATATAATCCCTGAATGACGCATGGGAGCGCAAACTCTTCACTGCTGTATTCTCAGAGTGGAATGAATGCCCTGGCAGGCCATTGAGGTACTTTTCGCTTCTTCCTCCTTGAACGCTTCACGAACGGGTGGAGTCCGAGGGACGTAGTATTGCCTCCATGGTTTCTTAGGCTACAGTCTTCTTCTCCCATCACATCTACTACCGAGATGGGAACATTGAGAAGACGCTGAACCCGGAGACGGCTTTGGGGAAAAAACCCGCTTCCTACGAAATAGGTTGATTCCCGAGTGATTTTGAGGAGCAAACATATCCTCACGAATGTATTATCTTCCACTGGGAGCCCCACAGGCTACTCTGGGATTCATATTCCCTTAGATCTTCAGAGACTTGGAGTCCAAGTCACGTAGCATGGCCTAGCGGCCTTCCAACGTCCGGATACGCTTTCCTCGCAGCACGCACAATTTGGCGAAAACAGTGGTAGCCC
The DNA here is from genome assembly GCF_022682495.2 of Desmodus rotundus. Taxonomy (NCBI): domain Eukaryota; kingdom Metazoa; phylum Chordata; class Mammalia; order Chiroptera; family Phyllostomidae; genus Desmodus; species Desmodus rotundus. The sequence continues at coordinate 57,050 of NW_026527301.1, read as the reverse complement.
AGCTTACTCTAGTTCATAGTTGGCATAGTCCTGTGCTTCCGTTCACTCACACGGTTTGGGGAACGTGATTCCGGAACTCTCTGGCTAGCAACGTTACCGCCGAGATGATCATACAGAAAACCCATAGAAGAGACTTTCTAAGTCGGCCGGTTCTGTCGGCACCCGCTACATTTCGCACTCTACTGAACCGAGTCCATTGACCTAGTGTTACCCGCTGGAGATGAGATTTGCTAATAAGGCACTTGTGTGAAACATCCTGATTCCCTTGTTGTTTGGAAGCTGGGCACGAATTCCTTGCTGTTCTAGCAGAAGGAAATTCAGTCGAAAAGAGTCAGTGGACTGTGAGCTTCATGTGCATATCTAGGTTGGACAAACAGTTTTGTCCACAAGACATAGTAGGCAGTAGCTGCAGGAAATCTTCGGACTCTGCTATTTGGCTGGAACAAAGAGAGCGGCGAAAAGCCCACACGCGCAGCTCATTGTCCTGCAAAGTTCAGATGCTGCTATGTTCCTGTTCGTTCACTGCCGATGGAAAATGATTTCAGTAGCATTTTGGTTAGGACACAACGCAAAGCTCTGATATATCAGACACCTCCCGTTTAAAGATACAGTTAGGGTTAGGGCTAGCATTAGGATTACGGTAAGGGTGAGCTTTATTATTAGGGTTAGGGTTAGGGTTAAGGGTAGGGTTAGGGTTAGGGTTAGGAACAGGGTTTGCGATAGGGTTAGGGTTAGGGTTTGGGTTCATGTTACAGGTAGGTTTAGGTCTAGGGCTAAAGCTAGCTGACGGCCGCAGTTACAAGAAAGTGTATTTCACAGCGGTCATAGTTCTGTGCTTTCACTGAGTGCGTTCATGATGAGAAAGTGATTCTGTACATCCTTGCACTCAAACACAGCAAGGTAAATGATAACAGAGCAAAATAGCTGATCAGAGGTTCTGGAGAGGGTATGTGATATGGTACAAGGCACTCATTTCCAATTCACCTGATAGGAGCACATGGATCTAGTGCCGCGTTTTTGCTGAACGCCACTTCTCAGGAACATGTTCGTTCCCGAGTAACTTGGCAGCTTTCAAACCGTTCACTCCTGTGCTGTGTGAGAGAAAGTTACGCCAGTAGAGTAAGGGGACTGCTAGCTGCGCATGCATTGCTACGTTACAAACACTGTATGGTCCAAGTGAGGCAGTAGGCTGTGGCTTCTCTTCTTCCTGGGGCTACGCTTTTCTGATGGAAAAAGGACCTAGGAGAAAACGCTACTGTGGAAGCTCATTCCCCTGCAAGGATCACAAAGTGCTATGCTAGCCCTCCCTCCTTTGCGGACGGGAAATCATCTCCGTAGCTCTTGGGCTATGACACGAGCCAGAGATCCTATATTGCAGCAAGGTACTTGGACAGGATGCTGACAAGAGTACGTACTATGTGAGACACCACCGCTTTCATCTCCTACTGCAATGAGAACATTGATAACACGTCAAATAGTGAGGATGGCTAGTGTTGAGAACACTTTTCGCACGACTTGATATAATCCCTGAATGACGCATGGGAGCGCAAACTCTTCACTGCTGTATTCTCAGAGTGGAATGAATGCCCTGGCAGGCCATTGAGGTACTTTTCGCTTCTTCCTCCTTGAACGCTTCACGAACGGGTGGAGTCCGAGGGACGTAGTATTGCCTCCATGGTTTCTTAGGCTACAGTCTTCTTCTCCCATCACATCTACTACCGAGATGGGAACATTGAGAAGACGCTGAACCCGGAGACGGCTTTGGGGAAAAAACCCGCTTCCTACGAAATAGGTTGATTCCCGAGTGATTTTGAGGAGCAAACATATCCTCACGAATGTATTATCTTCCACTGGGAGCCCCACAGGCTACTCTGGGATTCATATTCCCTTAGATCTTCAGAGACTTGGAGTCCAAGTCACGTAGCATGGCCTAGCGGCCTTCCAACGTCCGGATACGTTTTCCTCGCAGGACGCACAATTTGGCGAAAACAGTGGTAGCCCAGCTTACTCTAGTTCATAGTTGGCATAGTCCTGTGCTTCCGTTCACTCACACGGTTTGGGGAACGTGATTCCGGAACTCTCTGGCTAGCAACGTTACCGCCGAGATGATCATACAGAAAACCCATAGAAGAGACTTTCTAAGTCGGCCGGTTCTGTCGGCACCCGCTACATTTCGCACTCTACTGAACCGAGTCCATTGACCTAGTGTTACCCGCTGGAGATGAGATTTGCTAATAAGGCACTTGTGTGAAACATCCTGATTCCCTTGTTGTTTGGAAGCTGGGCACGAATTCCTTGCTGTTCTAGCAGAAGGAAATTCAGTCGAAAAGAGTCAGTGGACTGTGAGCTTCATGTGCATATCTAGGTTGGACAAACAGTTTTGTCCACAAGACATAGTAGGCAGTAGCTGCAGGAAATCTTCGGACTCTGCTATTTGGCTGGAACAAAGAGAGCGGCGAAAAGCCCACACGCGCAGCTCATTGTCCTGCAAAGTTCAGATGCTGCTATGTTCCTGTTCGTTCACTGCCGATGGAAAATGATTTCAGTAGCATTTTGGTTAGGACACAACGCAAAGCTCTGATATATCAGACACCTCCCGTTTAAAGATACAGTTAGGGTTAGGGCTAGCATTAGGATTACAGTAAGGGTGAGCTTTATTATTAGGGTTAGGGTTAGGGTTAAGGGTAGGGTTAGGGTTAGGGATAGGGTTAGGGTTAGGGTTAGGAACAGGGTTTGCAATAGGGTTAGGGTTAGGGTTTGTGTTCATGTTACAGGTAGGTTTAGGTCTAGGGCTAAAGCTAGCTGACGGCCGCAGTTACAAGAAAGTGTATTTCATAGCTGTCATAGTTCTGTGCTTTCATTGAGTGCATTCCTGATGAGAAAGTGATTCTGTACATCCTTGCACTCACACACAGCAGGGTAAATGATAATAGAGCAAAATAGCTGATCATAGGTTCTGGAGAGGGTATGTGATATGGTACAAGGCACTCATTTCCAATTCACCTGATAGGAGCACATGGATCTAGTGCCGCGTTTTTGCTGAACGCCACTTCTCAGGAACATGTTCGTTCCCGAGTAACTTGGCAGCTTTCAAACCGTTCACTCCTGTGCTGTGTGAGAGAAAGTTACGCCAGTAGAGTAAGGGGACTGCTAGCTGCGCATGCATTGCTACGTTACAAACACTGTATGGTCCAAGTGAGGCAGTAGGCTGTGGCTTCTCTTCTTCCTGGGGCTACGCTTTTCTGATGGAGAAAGGACCTAGGAGAAAACGCTACTGTGGAAGCTCATTCCCCTGCAAGGATCACAAAGTGCTATGCTAGCCCTCCCTCCTTTGCGGACGGGAAATCATCTCCGTAGCTCTTGGGCTATGACACGAGCCAGAGATCCTATATTGCAGCAAGGTACTTGGACAGGATGCTGACAAGAGTACGTACTATGTGAGACACCACCGCTTTCATCTCCTACTGCAATGAGAACATTGATAACACGTCAAATAGTGAGGATGGCTAGTGTTGAGAACACTTTTCGCACGACTTGATATAATCCCTGAATGACGCATGGGAGCGCAAACTCTTCACTGCTGTATTCTCAGAGTGGAATGAATGCCCTGGCAGGCCATTGAGGTACTTTTCGCTTCTTCCTCCTTGAACGCTTCACGAACGGGTGGAGTCCGAGGGACGTAGTATTGCCTCCATGGTTTCTTAGGCTACAGTCTTCTTCTCCCATCACATCTACTACCGAGATGGGAACATTGAAAAGACGCTGAACCCGGAGACGGCTTTGGGGAAAAAACCCGCTTCCTACGAAATAGGTTGATTCCCGAGTGATTTTGAGGAGCAAACATATCCTCACGAATGTATTATCTTCCACTGGGAGCCCCACAGGCTACTCTGGGATTCATATTCCCTTAGATCTTCAGAGACTTGGAGTCCAAGTCACGTAGCATGGCCTAGCGGCCTTCCAACGTCCGGATACGCTTTCCTCGCAGCACGCACAATTTGGCGAAAACAGTGGTAGCCCAGCTTACTCTAGTTCATAGTTGGCATAGTCCTGTGCTTCCGTTCACTCACACGGTTTGGGGAACGTGATTCCGGAACTCTCTGGCTAGCAACGTTACCGCCGAGATGATCATACAGAAAACCCATAGAAGAGACTTTCTAAGTCGGCCGGTTCTGTCGGCACCCGCTACATTTCGCACTCTACTGAACCGAGTCCATTGACCTAGTGTTACCCGCTGGAGATGAGATTTGCTAATAAGGCACTTGTGTGAAACATCCTGATTCCCTTGTTGTTTGGAAGCTGGGCACGAATTCCTTGCTGTTCTAGCAGAAGGAAATTCAGTCGAAAAGAGTCAGTGGACTGTGAGCTTCATGTGCATATCTAGGTTGGACAAACAGTTTTGTCCACAAGACATAGTAGGCAGTAGCTGCAGGAAATCTTCGGACTCTGCTATTTGGCTGGAACAAAGAGAGCGGCGAAAAGCCCACACGCGCAGCTCATTGTCCTGCAAAGTTCAGATGCTGCTATGTTCCTGTTCGTTCACTGCCGATGGAAAATGATTTCAGTAGCATTTTGGTTAGGACACAACGCAAAGCTCTGATATATCAGACACCTCCCGTTTAAAGATACACTTAGGGTTAGGGCTAGCATTAGGATTACGGTAAGGGTGAGCTTTATTATTAGGGTTAGGGTTAGGGTTAAGGGTAGGGTTAGGGTTAGGGTTAGGAACAGGGTTTGCGATAGGGTTAGGGTTAGGGTTTGGGTTCATGTTACAGGTAGGTTTAGGTCTAGGGCTAAAGCTAGCTGCTGACGGCCGCAGTTACAAGAAAGTGTATTTCACAGCGGTCATAGTTCTGTGCTTTCACTGAGTGCGTTCATGATGAGAAAGTGATTCTGTACATCCTTGCGCTCAAACACAGCAAGGTAAATGATAACAGAGCAAAATAGCTGATCAGAGGTTCTGGAGAGGGTATGTGATATGGTACAAGGCACTCATTTCCAATTCACCTGATAGGAGCACATGGATCTAGTGCCGCGTTTTTGCTGAACGCCACTTCTCAGGAACATGTTCGTTCCCGAGTAACTTGGCAGCTTTCAAACCGTTCACTCCTGTGCTGTGTGAGAGAAAGTTACGCGAGTAGAGTAAGGGGACTGCTAGCTGCGCATGCATTGCTACGTTACAAACACTGTATGGTCCAAGTGAGGCAGTAGGCTGTGGCTTCTCTTCTTCCTGGGGCTACGCTTTTCTGATGGAAAAAGGACCTAGGAGAAAACGCTACTGTGGAAGCTCATTCCCCTGCAAGGATCACAAAGTGCTATGCTAGCCCTCCCTCCTTTGCGGACGGGAAATCATCTCCGTAGCTCTTGGGCTATGACACGAGCCAGAGATCCTATATTGCAGCAAGGTACTTGGACAGGATGCTGACAAGAGTACGTACTATGTGAGACACCACCGCTTTCATCTCCTACTGCAATGAGAACATTGATAACACGTCAAATAGTGAGGATGGCTAGTGTTGAGGACACTTTTCGCACGACTTGATATAATCCCTGAATGACGCATGGGAGCGCAAACTCTTCACTGCTGTATTCTCAGAGTGGAATGAATGCCCTGGCAGGCCATTGAGGTACTTTTCGCTTCTTCCTCCTTGAACGCTTCACGAACGGGTGGAGTCCGAGGGACGTAGTATTGCCTCCATGGTTTCTTAGGCTACAGTCTTCTTCTCCCATCACATCTACTACCGAGATGGGAACATTGAGAAGACGCTGAACCCGGAGACGGCTTTGGGGAAAAAACCCGCTTCCTACGAAATAGGTTGATTCCCGAGTGATTTTGAGGAGCAAACATATCCTCACGAATGTATTATCTTCCACTGGGAGCCCCACAGGCTACTCTGGGATTCATATTCCCTTAGATCTTCAGAGACTTGGAGTCCAAGTCACGTAGCATGGCCTAGCGGCCTTCCAACGTCCGGATACGCTTTCCTCGCAGCACGCACAATTTGGCGAAAACAGTGGTAGCCCAGCTTACTCTAGTTCATAGTTGGCATAGTCCTGTGCTTCCGTTCACTCACACGGTTTGGGGAACGTGATTCCGGAACTCTCTGGCTAGCAACGTTACCGCCGAGATGATCATACAGAAAACCCATAGAAGAGACTTTCTAAGTCGGCCGGTTCTGTCGGCACCCGCTACATTTCGCACTCTACTGAACCGAGTCCATTGACCTAGTGTTACCCGCTGGAGATGAGATTTGCTAATAAGGCACTTGTGTGAAACATCCTGATTCCCTTGTTGTTTGGAAGCTGGGCACGAATTCCTTGCTGTTCTAGCAGAAGGAAATTCAGTCGAAAAGAGTCAGTGGACTGTGAGCTTCATGTGCATATCTAGGTTGGACAAACAGTTTTGTCCACAAGACATAGTAGGCAGTAGCTGCAGGAAATCTTCGGACTCTGCTATTTGGCTGGAACAAAGAGAGCGGCGAAAAGCCCACACGCGCAGCTCATTGTCCTGCAAAGTTCAGATGCTGCTATGTTCCTGTTCGTTCACTGCCGATGGAAAATGATTTCAGTAGCATTTTGGTTAGGACACAACGCAAAGCTCTGATATATCAGACACCTCCCGTTTAAAGATACAGTTAGGGTTAGGGCTAGCATTAGGATTACGGTAAGGGTGAGCTTTATTATTAGGGTTAGGGTTAGGGTTAAGGGTAGGGTTAGGGTTAGGGTTAGGAACAGGGTTTGCGATAGGGTTAGGGTTAGGGTTTGGGTTCATGTTACAGGTAGGTTTAGGTCTAGGGCTAAAGCTAGCTGACGGCCGCAGTTACAAGAAAGTGTATTTCACAGCGGTCATAGTTCTGTGCTTTCACTGAGTGCGTTCATGATGAGAAAGTGATTCTGTACATCCTTGCACTCAAACACAGCAAGGTAAATGATAACAGAGCAAAATAGCTGATCAGAGGTTCTGGAGAGGGTATGTGATATGGTACAAGGCACTCATTTCCAATTCACCTGATAGGAGCACATGGATCTAGTGCCGCGTTTTTGCTGAACGCCACTTCTCAGGAACATGTTCGTTCCCGAGTAACTTGGCAGCTTTCAAACCGTTCACTCCTGTGCTGTGTGAGAGAAAGTTACGCCAGTAGAGTAAGGGGACTGCTAGCTGCGCATGCATTGCTACGTTACAAACACTGTATGGTCCAAGTGAGGCAGTAGGCTGTGGCTTCTCTTCTTCCTGGGGCTACGCTTTTCTGATGGAGAAAGGACCTAGGAGAAAACGCTACTGTGGAAGCTCATTCCCCTGCAAGGATCACAAAGTGCTATGCTAGCCCTCCCTCCTTTGCGGACGGGAAATCATCTCCGTAGCTCTTGGGCTATGACACGAGCCAGAGATCCTATATTGCAGCAAGGTACTTGGACAGGATGCTGACAAGAGTACGTACTATGTGAGACACCACCGCTTTCATCTCCTACTGCAATGAGAACATTGATAACACGTCAAATAGTGAGGATGGCTAGTGTTGAGAACACTTTTCGCACGACTTGATATAATCCCTGAATGACGCATGGGAGCGCAAACTCTTCACTGCTGTATTCTCAGAGTGGAATGAATGCCCTGGCAGGCCATTGAGGTACTTTTCGCTTCTTCCTCCTTGAACGCTTCATGAACGGGTGGAGTCCGAGGGACGTAGTATTGCCTCCATGGTTTCTTAGGCTACAGTCTTCTTCTCCCATCACATCTACTACCGAGATGGGAACATTGAAAAGACGCTGAACCCGGAGACGGCTTTGGGGAAAAAACCCGCTTCCTACGAAATAGGTTGATTCCCGAGTGATTTTGAGGAGCAAACATATCCTCACGAATGTATTATCTTCCACTGGGAGCCCCACAGGCTACTCTGGGATTCATATTCCCTTAGATCTTCAGAGACTTGGAGTCCAAGTCACGTAGCATGGCCTAGCGGCCTTCCAACGTCCGGATACGCTTTCCTCGCAGCACGCACAATTTGGCGAAAACAGTGGTAGCCCAGCTTACTCTAGTTCATAGTTGGCATAGTCCTGTGCTTCCGTTCACTCACACGGTTTGGGGAACGTGATTCCGGAACTCTCTGGCTAGCAACGTTACCGCCGAGATGATCATACAGAAAACCCATAGAAGAGACTTTCTAAGTCGGCCGGTTCTGTCGGCACCCGCTACATTTCGCACTCTACTGAACCGAGTCCATTGACCTAGTGTTACCCGCTGGAGATGAGATTTGCTAATAAGGCACTTGTGTGAAACATCCTGATTCCCTTGTTGTTTGGAAGCTGGGCACGAATTCCTTGCTGTTCTAGCAGAAGGAAATTCAGTCGAAAAGAGTCAGTGGACTGTGAGCTTCATGTGCATATCTAGGTTGGACAAACAGTTTTGTCCACAAGACATAGTAGGCAGTAGCTGCAGGAAATCTTCGGACTCTGCTATTTGGCTGGAACAAAGAGAGCGGCGAAAAGCCCACACGCGCAGCTCATTGTCCTGCAAAGTTCAGATGCTGCTATGTTCCTGTTCGTTCACTGCCGATGGAAAATGATTTCAGTAGCATTTTGGTTAGGACACAACGCAAAGCTCTGATATATCAGACACCTCCCGTTTAAAGATACACTTAGGGTTAGGGCTAGCATTAGGATTACGGTAAGGGTGAGCTTTATTATTAGGGTTAGGGTTAGGGTTAAGGGTAGGGTTAGGGTTAGGGTTAGGAACAGGGTTTGCGATAGGGTTAGGGTTAGGGTTTGGGTTCATGTTACAGGTAGGTTTAGGTCTAGGGCTAAAGCTAGCTGACGGCCGCAGTTACAAGAAAGTGTATTTCACAGCGGTCATAGTTCTGTGCTTTCACTGAGTGCGTTCATGATGAGAAAGTGATTCTGTACATCCTTGCACTCAAACACAGCAAGGTAAATGATAACAGAGCAAAATAGCTGGTCAGAGGTTCTGGAGAGGGTATGTGATATGGTACAAGGCACTCATTTCCAATTCACCTGATAGGAGCACATGGATCTAGTGCCGCGTTTTTGCTGAACGCCACTTCTCAGGAACATGTTCGTTCCCGAGTAACTTGGCAGCTTTCAAACCGTTCACTCCTGTGCTGTGTGAGAGAAAGTTACGCGAGTAGAGTAAGGGGACTGCTAGCTGCGCATGCATTGCTACGTTACAAACACTGTATGGTCCAAGTGAGGCAGTAGGCTGTGGCTTCTCTTCTTCCTGGGGCTACGCTTTTCTGATGGAGAAAGGACCTAGGAGAAAACGCTACTGTGGAAGCTCATTCCCCTGCAAGGATCACAAAGTGCTATGCTAGCCCTCCCTCCTTTGCGGATGGGAAATCATCTCCGTAGCTCTTGGGCTATGACACGAGCCAGAGATCCTATATTGCAGCAAGGTACTTGGACAGGATGCTGACAAGAGTACGTACTATGTGAGACACCACCGCTTTCATCTCCTACTGCAATGAGAACATTGATAACACGTCAAATAGTGAGGATGGCTAGTGTTGAGGACACTTTTCGCACGACTTGATATAATCCCTGAATGACGCATGGGAGCGCAAACTCTTCACTGCTGTATTCTCAGAGTGGAATGAATGCCCTGGTAGGCCATTGAGGTACTTTTCGCTTCTTCCTCCTTGAACGCTTCACGAACGGGTGGAGTCCGAGGGACGTAGTATTGCCTCCATGGTTTCTTAGGCTACAGTCTTCTTCTCCCATCACATCTACTACCGAGATGGGAACATTGAGAAGACGCTGAACCCGGAGACGGCTTTGGGGAAAAAACCCGCTTCCTACGAAATAGGTTGATTCCCGAGTGATTTTGAGGAGCAAACATATCCTCACGAATGTATTATCTTCCACTGGGAGCCCCACAGGCTACTCTGGGATTCATATTCCCTTAGATCTTCAGAGACTTGGAGTCCAAGTCACGTAGCATGGCCTAGCGGCCTTCCAACGTCCGGATACGCTTTCCTCGCAGCACGCACAATTTGGCGAAAACAGTGGTAGCCCAGCTTACTCTAGTTCATAGTTGGCATAGTCCTGTGCTTCCGTTCACTCACACGGTTTGGGGAACGTGATTCCGGAACTCTCTGGCTAGCAACGTTACCGCCGAGATGATCATACAGAAAACCCATAGAAGAGACTTTCTAAGTCGGCCGGTTCTGTCGGCACCCGCTACATTTCGCACTCTACTGAACCGAGTCCATTGACCTAGTGTTACCCGCTGGAGATGAGATTTGCTAATAAGGCACTTGTGTGAAACATCCTGATTCCCTTGTTGTTTGGAAGCTGGGCACGAATTCCTTGCTGTTCTAGCAGAAGGAAATTCAGTCGAAAAGAGTCAGTGGACTGTGAGCTTCATGTGCATATCTAGGTTCGACAAACAGTTTTGTCCACAAGACATAGTAGGCAGTAGCTGCAGGAAATCTTCGGACTCTGCTATTTGGCTGGAACAAAGAGAGCGGCGAAAAGCCCACACGCGCAGCTCATTGTCCTGCAAAGTTCAGATGCTGCTATGTTCCTGTTCGTTCGCTGCCGATGGAAAATGATTTCAGTAGCATTTTGGTTAGGACACAACGCAAAGCTCTGATATATCAGACACCTCCCGTTTAAAGATACAGTTAGGGTTAGGGCTAGCGTTAGGATTACGGTAAGGGTGAGCTTTATTATTAGGGTTAGGGTTAGGGTTAAGGGTAGGGTTAGGGTTAGGGTTAGGAACAGGGTTTGCGATAGGGTTAGGGTTAGGGTTTGGGTTCATGTTACAGGTAGGTTGAGGTCTAGGGCTAAAGCTAGCTGACGGCCGCAGTTACAAGAAAGTGTATTTCACAGCGGTCATAGTTCTGTGCTTTCACTGAGTGCGTTCATGATGAGAAAGTGATTCTGTACATCCTTGCACTCAAACACAGCAAGGTAAATGATAACAGAGCAAAATAGCTGGTCAGAGGTTCTGGAGAGGGTATGTGATATGGTACAAGGCACTCATTTCCAATTCACCTGATAGGAGCACATGGATCTAGTGCCGCGTTTTTGCTGAACGCCACTTCTCAGGAACATGTTCGTTCCCGAGTAACTTGGCAGCTTTCAAACCGTTCACTCCTGTGCTGTGTGAGAGAAAGTTACGCGAGTAGAGTAAGGGGACTGCTAGCTGCGCATGCATTGCTACGTTACAAACACTGTATGGTCCAAGTGAGGCAGTAGGCTGTGGCTTCTCTTCTTCCTGGGGCTACGCTTTTCTGATGGAAAAAGGACCTAGGAGAAAACGCTACTGTGGAAGCTCATTCCCCTGCAAGGATCACAAAGTGCTATGCTAGCCCTCCCTCCTTTGCGGACGGGAAATCATCTCCGTAGCTCTTGGGCTATGACACGAGCCAGAGATCCTATATTGCAGCAAGGTACTTGGACAGGATGCTGACAAGAGTACGTACTATGTGAGACACCACCGCTTTCATCTCCTACTGCAATGAGAACATTGATAACACGTCAAATAGTGAGGATGGCTAGTGTTGAGGACACTTTTCGCACGACTTGATATAATCCCTGAATGACGCATGGGAGCGCAAACTCTTCACTGCTGTATTCTCAGAGTGGAATGAATGCCCTGGCAGGCCATTGAGGTACTTTTCGCTTCTTCCTCCTTGAACGCTTCACGAACGGGTGGAGTCCGAGGGACGTAGTATTGCCTCCATGGTTTCTTAGGCTACAGTCTTCTTCTCCCATCACATCTACTACCGAGATGGGAACATTGAGAAGATGCTGAACCCGGAGACGGCTTTGGGGAAAAAACCCGCTTCCTACGAAATAGGTTGATTCCCGAGTGATTTTGAGGAGCAAACATATCCTCACGAATGTATTATCTTCCACTGGGAGCCCCACAGGCTACTCTGGGATTCATATTCCCTTAGATCTTCAGAGACTTGGAGTCCAAGTCACGTAGCATGGCCTAGCGGCCTTCCAACGTCCGGATACGCTTTCCTCGCAGCACGCACAATTTGGCGAAAACAGTGGTAGCCCAGCTTACTCTAGTTCATAGTTGGCATAGTCCTGTGCTTCCGTTCACTCACACGGTTTGGGGAACGTGATTCCGGAACTCTCTGGCTAGCAACGTTACCGCCGAGATGATCATACAGAAAACCCATAGAAGAGACTTTCTAAGTCGGCCGGTTCTGTCGGCACCCGCTACATTTCGCACTCTACTGAACCGAGTCCATTGACCTAGTGTTACCCGCTGGAGATGAGATTTGCTAATAAGGCACTTGTGTGAAACATCCTGATTCCCTTGTTGTTTGGAAGCTGGGCACGAATTCCTTGCTGTTCTAGCAGAAGGAAATTCAGTCGAAAAGAGTCAGTGGACTGTGAGCTTCATGTGCATATCTAGGTTCGACAAACAGTTTTGTCCACAAGACATAGTAGGCAGTAGCTGCAGGAAATCTTCGGACTCTGCTATTTGGCTGGAACAAAGAGAGCGGCCAAAAGCCCACACGCGCAGCTCATTGTCCTGCAAAGTTCAGATGCTGCTATGTTCCTGTTCGTTCACTGCCGATGGAAAATGATTTCAGTAGCATTTTGGTTAGGACACAACGCAAAGCTCTGATATATCAGACACCTCCCGTTTAAAGATACAGTTAGGGTTAGGGCTAGCATTAGGATTACGGTAAGGGTGAGCTTTATTATTAGGGTTAGGGTTAGGGTTAAGGGTAGGGTTAGGGTTAGGGTTAGGAACAGGGTTTGCGATAGGGTTAGGGTTAGGGTTTGGGTTCATGTTACAGGTAGGTTGAGGTCTAGGGCTAAAGCTAGCTGACGGCCGCAGTTACAAGAAAGTGTATTTCACAGCGGTCATAGTTCTGTGCTTTCACTGAGTGCGTTCATGATGAGAAAGTGATTCTGTACATCCTTGCACTCAAACACAGCAAGGTAAATGATAACACAGCAAAATAGCTGATCAGAGGTTCTGGAGAGGGTATGTGATATGGTACAAGGCACTCATTTCCAATTCACCTGATAGGAGCACATGGATCTAGTGCCGCGTTTTTGCTGAACGCCACTTCTCAGGAACATGTTCGTTCCCGAGTAACTTGGCAGCTTTCAAACCGTTCACTCCTGTGCTGTGTGAGAGAAAGTTACGCGAGTAGAGTAAGGGGACTGCTAGCTGCGCATGCATTGCTACGTTACAAACACTGTATGGTCCAAGTGAGGCAGTAGGCTGTGGCTTCTCTTCTTCCTGGGGCTACGCTTTTCTGATGGAAAAAGGACCTAGGAGAAAACGCTACTGTGGAAGCTCATTCCCCTGCAAGGATCACAAAGTGCTATGCTAGCCCTCCCTCCTTTGCGGACGGGAAATCATCTCCGTAGCTCTTGGGCTATGACACGAGCCAGAGATCCTATATTGCAGCAAGGTACTTGGACAGGATGCTGACAAGAGTACGTACTATGTGAGACACCACCGCTTTCATCTCCTACTGCAATGAGAACATTGATAACACGTCAAATAGTGAGGATGGCTAGTGTTGAGGACACTTTTCGCACGACTTGATATAATCCCTGAATGACGCATGGGAGCGCAAACTCTTCACTGCTGTATTCTCAGAGTGGAATGAATGCCCTGGCAGGCCATTGAGGTACTTTTCGCTTCTTCCTCCTTGAACGCTTCACGAACGGGTGGAGTCCGAGGGACGTAGTATTGCCTCCATGGTTTCTTAGGCTACAGTCTTCTTCTCCCATCACATCTACTACCGAGATGGGAACATTGAGAAGACGCTGAACCCGGAGACGGCTTTGGGGAAAAAACCCGCTTCCTACGAAATAGGTTGATTCCCGAGTGATTTTGAGGAGCAAACATATCCTCACGAATGTATTATCTTCCACTGGGAGCCCCACAGGCTACTCTGGGATTCATATTCCCTTAGATCTTCAGAGACTTGGAGTCCAAGTCACGTAGCATGGCCTAGCGGCCTTCCAACGTCCGGATACGCTTTCCTCGCAGCACGCACAATTTGGCGAAAACAGTGGTAGCCCAGCTTACTCTAGTTCATAGTTGGCATAGTCCTGTGCTTCCGTTCACTCACACGGTTTGGGGAACGTGATTCCGGAACTCTCTGGCTAGCAACGTTACCGCCGAGATGATCATACAGAAAACCCATAGAAGAGACTTTCTAAGTCGGCCGGTTCTGTCGGCACCCGCTACATTTCGCACTCTACTGAACCGAGTCCATTGACCTAGTGTTACCCGCTGGAGATGAGATTTGCTAATAAGGCACTTGTGTGAAACATCCTGATTCCCTTGTTGTTTGGAAGCTGGGCACGAATTCCTTGCTGTTCTAGCAGAAGGAAATTCAGTCGAAAAGAGTCAGTGGACTGTGAGCTTCATGTGCATATCTAGGTTCGACAAACAGTTTTGTCCACAAGACATAGTAGGCAGTAGCTGCAGGAAATCTTCGGACTCTGCTATTTGGCTGGAACAAAGAGAGCCGCGAAAAGCCCACACGCGCAGCTCATTGTCCTGCAAAGTTCAGATGCTGCTATGTTCCTGTTCGTTCGCTGCCGATGGAAAATGATTTCAGTAGCATTTTGGTTAGGACACAACGCAAAGCTCTGATATATCAGACACCTCCCGTTTAAAGATACAGTTAGGGTTAGGGCTAGCATTAGGATTACGGTAAGGGTGAGCTTTATTATTAGGGTTAGGGTTAGGGTTAAGGGTAGGGTTAGGGTTAGGGTTAGGAACAGGGTTTGCGATAGGGTTAGGGTTAGGGTTTGGGTTCATGTTACAGGTAGGTTTAGGTCTAGGGCTAAAGCTAGCTGCTGACGGCCGCAGTTACAAGAAAGTGTATTTCACAGCGGTCATAGTTCTGTGCTTTCACTGAGTGCGTTCATGATGAGAAAGTGATTCTGTACATCCTTGCGCTCAAACACAGCAAGGTAAATGATAACAGAGCAAAATAGCTGATCAGAGGTTCTGGAGAGGGTATGTGATATGGTACAAGGCACTCATTTCCAATTCACCTGATAGGAGCACATGGATCTAGTGCCGCGTTTTTGCTGAACGCCACTTCTCAGGAACATGTTCGTTCCCGAGTAACTTGGCAGCTTTCAAACCGTTCACTCCTGTGCTGTGTGAGAGAAAGTTACGCGAGTAGAGTAAGGGGACTGCTAGCTGCGCATGCATTGCTACGTTACAAACACTGTATGGTCCAAGTGAGGCAGTAGGCTGTGGCTTCTCTTCTTCCTGGGGCTACGCTTTTCTGATGGAAAAAGGACCTAGGAGAAAACGCTACTGTGGAAGCTCATTCCCCTGCAAGGATCACAAAGTGCTATGCTAGCCCTCCCTCCTTTGCGGACGGGAAATCATCTCCGTAGCTCTTGGGCTATGACACGAGCCAGAGATCCTATATTGCAGCAAGGTACTTGGACAGGATGCTGACAAGAGTACGTACTATGTGAGACACCACCGCTTTCATCTCCTACTGCAATGAGAACATTGATAACACGTCAAATAGTGAGGATGGCTAGTGTTGAGGACACTTTTCGCACGACTTGATATAATCCCTGAATGACGCATGGGAGCGCAAACTCTTCACTGCTGTATTCTCAGAGTGGAATGAATGCCCTGGCAGGCCATTGAGGTACTTTTCGCTTCTTCCTCCTTGAACGCTTCACGAACGGGTGGAGTCCGAGGGACGTAGTATTGCCTCCATGGTTTCTTAGGCTACAGTCTTCTTCTCCCATCACATCTACTACCGAGATGGGAACATTGAGAAGACGCTGAACCCGGAGACGGCTTTGGGGAAAAAACCCGCTTCCTACGAAATAGGTTGATTCCCGAGTGATTTTGAGGAGCAAACATATCCTCACGAATGTATTATCTTCCACTGGGAGCCCCACAGGCTACTCTGGGATTCATATTCCCTTAGATCTTCAGAGACTTGGAGTCCAAGTCACGTAGCATGGCCTAGCGGCCTTCCAACGTCCGGATACGCTTTCCTCGCAGCACGCACAATTTGGCGAAAACAGTGGTAGCCCAGCTTACTCTAGTTCATAGTTGGCATAGTCCTGTGCTTCCGTTCACTCACACGGTTTGGGGAACGTGATTCCGGAACTCTCTGGCTAGCAACGTTACCGCCGAGATGATCATACAGAAAACCCATAGAAGAGACTTTCTAAGTCGGCCGGTTCTGTCGGCACCCGCTACATTTCGCACTCTACTGAACCGAGTCCATTGACCTAGTGTTACCCGCTGGAGATGAGATTTGCTAATAAGGCACTTGTGTGAAACATCCTGATTCCCTTGTTGTTTGGAAGCTGGGCACGAATTCCTTGCTGTTCTAGCAGAAGGAAATTCAGTCGAAAAGAGTCAGTGGACTGTGAGCTTCATGTGCATATCTAGGTTCGACAAACAGTGTTGTCCACAAGACATAGTAGGCAGTAGCTGCAGGAAATCTTCGGACTCTGCTATTTGGCTGGAACAAAGAGAGCGGCCAAAAGCCCACACGCGCAGCTCATTGTCCTGCAAAGTTCAGATGCTGCTATGTTCCTGTTCGTTCACTGCCGATGGAAAATGATTTCAGTAGCATTTTGGTTAGGACACAACGCAAAGCTCTGATATATCAGACACCTCCCGTTTAAAGATACAGTTAGGGTTAGGGCTAGCATTAGGATTACGGTAAGGGTGAGCTTTATTATTAGGGTTAGGGTTAGGGTTAAGGGTAGGGTTAGGGTTAGGGTTAGGAACAGGGTTTGCGATAGGGTTAGGGTTAGGGTTTGGGTTCATGTTACAGGTAGGTTTAGGTCTAGGGCTAAAGCTAGCTGACGGCCGCAGTTACAAGAAAGTGTATTTCACAGCGGTCATAGTTCTGTGCTTTCACTGAGTGCGTTCATGATGAGAAAGTGATTCTGTACATCCTTGCACTCAAACACAGCAAGGTAAATGATAACAGAGCAAAATAGCTGATCAGAGGTTCTGGAGAGGGTATGTGATATGGTACAAGGCACTCATTTCCAATTCACCTGATAGGAGCACATGGATCTAGTGCCGCGTTTTTGCTGAACGCCACTTCTCAGGAACATGTTCGTTCCCGAGTAACTTGGCAGCTTTCAAACCGTTCACTCCTGTGCTGTGTGAGAGAAAGTTACGCCAGTAGAGTAAGGGGACTGCTAGCTGCGCATGCATTGCTACGTTACAAACACTGTATGGTCCAAGTGAGGCAGTAGGCTGTGGCTTCTCTTCTTCCTGGGGCTACGCTTTTCTGATGGAAAAAGGACCTAGGAGAAAACGCTACTGTGGAAGCTCATTCCCCTGCAAGGATCACAAAGTGCTATGCTAGCCCTCCCTCCTTTGCGGACGGGAAATCATCTCCGTAGCTCTTGGGCTATGACACGAGCCAGAGATCCTATATTGCAGCAAGGTACTTGGACAGGATGCTGACAAGAGTACGTACTATGTGAGACACCACCGCTTTCATCTCCTACTGCAATGAGAACATTGATAACACGTCAAATAGTGAGGATGGCTAGTGTTGAGAACACTTTTCGCACGACTTGATATAATCCCTGAATGACGCATGGGAGCGCAAACTCTTCACTGCTGTATTCTCAGAGTGGAATGAATGCCCTGGCAGGCCATTGAGGTACTTTTCGCTTCTTCCTCCTTGAACGCTTCACGAACGGGTGGAGTCCGAGGGACGTAGTATTGCCTCCATGGTTTCTTAGGCTACAGTCTTCTTCTCCCATCACATCTACTACCGAGATGGGAACATTGAGAAGACGCTGAACCCGGAGACGGCTTTGGGGAAAAAACCCGCTTCCTACGAAATAGGTTGATTCCCGAGTGATTTTGAGGAGCAAACATATCCTCACGAATGTATTATCTTCCACTGGGAGCCCCACAGGCTACTCTGGGATTCATATTCCCTTAGATCTTCAGAGACTTGGAGTCCAAGTCACGTAGCATGGCCTAGCGGCCTTCCAACGTCCGGATACGTTTTCCTCGCAGGACGCACAATTTGGCGAAAACAGTGGTATCCCAGCTTACTCTAGTTCATAGTTGGCATAGTCCTGTGCTTCCGTTCACTCACACGGTTTGGGGAACGTGATTCCGGAACTCTCTGGCTAGCAACGTTACCGCCGAGATGATCATACAGAAAACCCATAGAAGAGACTTTCTAAGTCGGCCGGTTCTGTCGGCACCCGCTACATTTCGCACTCTACTGAACCGAGTCCATTGACCTAGTGTTACCCGCTGGAGATGAGATTTGCTAATAAGGCACTTGTGTGAAACATCCTGATTCCCTTGTTGTTTGGAAGCTGGGCACGAATTCCTTGCTGTTCTAGCAGAAGGAAATTCAGTCGAAAAGAGTCAGTGGACTGTGAGCTTCATGTGCATATCTAGGTTGGACAAACAGTTTTGTCCACAAGACATAGTAGGCAGTAGCTGCAGGAAATCTTCGGACTCTGCTATTTGGCTGGAACAAAGAGAGCGGCGAAAAGCCCACACGCGCAGCTCATTGTCCTGCAAAGTTCAGATGCTGCTATGTTCCTGTTCGTTCACTGCCGATGGAAAATGATTTCAGTAGCATTTTGGTTAGGACACAACGCAAAGCTCTGATATATCAGACACCTCCCGTTTAAAGATACAGTTAGGGTTAGGGCTAGCATTAGGATTACAGTAAGGGTGAGCTTTATTATTAGGGTTAGGGTTAGGGTTAGGAACAGGGTTTGCAATAGGGTTAGGGTTAGGGTTTGTGTTCATGTTACAGGTAGGTTTAGGTCTAGGGCTAAAGCTAGCTGACGGCCGCAGTTACAAGAAAGTGTATTTCATAGCTGTCATAGTTCTGTGCTTTCATTGAGTGCATTCCTGATGAGAAAGTGATTCTGTACATCCTTGCACTCACACACAGCAGGGTAAATGATAATAGAGCAAAATAGCTGATCATAGGTTCTGGAGAGGGTATGTGATATGGTACAAGGCACTCATTTCCAATTCACCTGATAGGAGCACATGGATCTAGTGCCGCGTTTTTGCTGAACGCCACTTCTCAGGAACATGTTCGTTCCCGAGTAACTTGGCAGCTTTCAAACCGTTCACTCCTGTGCTGTGTGAGAGAAAGTTACGCCAGTAGAGTAAGGGGACTGCTAGCTGCGCATGCATTGCTACGTTACAAACACTGTATGGTCCAAGTGAGGCAGTAGGCTGTGGCTTCTCTTCTTCCTGGGGCTACGCTTTTCTGATGGAGAAAGGACCTAGGAGAAAACGCTACTGTGGAAGCTCATTCCCCTGCAAGGATCACAAAGTGCTATGCTAGCCCTCCCTCCTTTGCGGACGGGAAATCATCTCCGTAGCTCTTGGGCTATGACACGAGCCAGAGATCCTATATTGCAGCAAGGTACTTGGACAGGATGCTGACAAGAGTACGTACTATGTGAGACACCACCGCTTTCATCTCCTACTGCAATGAGAACATTGATAACACGTCAAATAGTGAGGATGGCTAGTGTTGAGAACACTTTTCGCACGACTTGATATAATCCCTGAATGACGCATGGGAGCGCAAACTCTTCACTGCTGTATTCTCAGAGTGGAATGAATGCCCTGGCAGGCCATTGAGGTACTTTTCGCTTCTTCCTCCTTGAACGCTTCACGAACGGGTGGAGTCCGAGGGACGTAGTATTGCCTCCATGGTTTCTTAGGCTACAGTCTTCTTCTCCCATCACATCTACTACCGAGATGGGAACATTGAAAAGACGCTGAACCCGGAGACGGCTTTGGGGAAAAAACCCGCTTCCTACGAAATAGGTTGATTCCCGAGTGATTTTGAGGAGCAAACATATCCTCACGAATGTATTATCTTCCACTGGGAGCCCCACAGGCTACTCTGGGATTCATATTCCCTTAGATCTTCAGAGACTTGGAGTCCAAGTCACGTAGCATGGCCTAGCGGCCTTCCAACGTCCGGATACGCTTTCCTCGCAGCACGCACAATTTGGCGAAAACAGTGGTAGCCCAGCTTACTCTAGTTCATAGTTGGCATAGTCCTGTGCTTCCGTTCACTCACACGGTTTGGGGAACGTGATTCCGGAACTCTCTGGCTAGCAACGTTACCGCCGAGATGATCATACAGAAAACCCATAGAAGAGACTTTCTAAGTCGGCCGGTTCTGTCGGCACCCGCTACATTTCGCACTCTACTGAACCGAGTCCATTGACCTAGTGTTACCCGCTGGAGATGAGATTTGCTAATAAGGCACTTGTGTGAAACATCCTGATTCCCTTGTTGTTTGGAAGCTGGGCACGAATTCCTTGCTGTTCTAGCAGAAGGAAATTCAGTCGAAAAGAGTCAGTGGACTGTGAGCTTCATGTGCATATCTAGGTTGGACAAACAGTTTTGTCCACAAGACATAGTAGGCAGTAGCTGCAGGAAATCTTCGGACTCTGCTATTTGGCTGGAACAAAGAGAGCGGCGAAAAGCCCACACGCGCAGCTCATTGTCCTGCAAAGTTCAGATGCTGCTATGTTCCTGTTCGTTCACTGCCGATGGAAAATGATTTCAGTAGCATTTTGGTTAGGACACAACGCAAAGCTCTGATATATCAGACACCTCCCGTTTAAAGATACACTTAGGGTTAGGGCTAGCATTAGGATTACGGTAAGGGTGAGCTTTATTATTAGGGTTAGGGTTAGGGTTAAGGGTAGGGTTAGGGTTAGGGTTAGGAACAGGGTTTGCGATAGGGTTAGGGTTAGGGTTTGGGTTCATGTTACAGGTAGGTTTAGGTCTAGGGCTAAAGCTAGCTGACGGCCGCAGTTACAAGAAAGTGTATTTCACAGCGGTCATAGTTCTGTGCTTTCACTGAGTGCGTTCATGATGAGAAAGTGATTCTGTACATCCTTGCACTCAAACACAGCAAGGTAAATGATAACAGAGCAAAATAGCTGGTCAGAGGTTCTGGAGAGGGTATGTGATATGGTACAAGGCACTCATTTCCAATTCACCTGATAGGAGCACATGGATCTAGTGCCGCGTTTTTGCTGAACGCCACTTCTCAGGAACATGTTCGTTCCCGAGTAACTTGGCAGCTTTCAAACCGTTCACTCCTGTGCTGTGTGAGAGAAAGTTACGCGAGTAGAGTAAGGGGACTGCTAGCTGCGCATGCATTGCTACGTTACAAACACTGTATGGTCCAAGTGAGGCAGTAGGCTGTGGCTTCTCTTCTTCCTGGGGCTACGCTTTTCTGATGGAGAAAGGACCTAGGAGAAAACGCTACTGTGGAAGCTCATTCCCCTGCAAGGATCACAAAGTGCTATGCTAGCCCTCCCTCCTTTGCGGACGGGAAATCATCTCCGTAGCTCTTGGGCTATGACACGAGCCAGAGATCCTATATTGCAGCAAGGTACTTGGACAGGATGCTGACAAGAGTACGTACTATGTGAGACACCACCGCTTTCATCTCCTACTGCAATGAGAACATTGATAACACGTCAAATAGTGAGGATGGCTAGTGTTGAGGACACTTTTCGCACGACTTGATATAATCCCTGAATGACGCATGGGAGCGCAAACTCTTCACTGCTGTATTCTCAGAGTGGAATGAATGCCCTGGTAGGCCATTGAGGTACTTTTCGCTTCTTCCTCCTTGAACGCTTCACGAACGGGTGGAGTCCGAGGGACGTAGTATTGCCTCCATGGTTTCTTAGGCTACAGTCTTCTTCTCCCATCACATCTACTACCGAGATGGGAACATTGAGAAGACGCTGAACCCGGAGACGGCTTTGGGGAAAAAACCCGCTTCCTACGAAATAGGTTGATTCCCGAGTGATTTTGAGGAGCAAACATATCCTCACGAATGTATTATCTTCCACTGGGAGCCCCACAGGCTACTCTGGGATTCATATTCCCTTAGATCTTCAGAGACTTGGAGTCCAAGTCACGTAGCATGGCCTAGCGGCCTTCCAACGTCCGGATACGCTTTCCTCGCAGCACGCACAATTTGGCGAAAACAGTGGTAGCCCAGCTTACTCTAGTTCATAGTTGGCATAGTCCTGTGCTTCCGTTCACTCACACGGTTTGGGGAACGTGATTCCGGAACTCTCTGGCTAGCAACGTTACCGCCGAGATGATCATACAGAAAACCCATAGAAGAGACTTTCTAAGTCGGCCGGTTCTGTCGGCACCCGCTACATTTCGCACTCTACTGAACCGAGTCCATTGACCTAGTGTTACCCGCTGGAGATGAGATTTGCTAATAAGGCACTTGTGTGAAACATCCTGATTCCCTTGTTGTTTGGAAGCTGGGCACGAATTCCTTGCTGTTCTAGCAGAAGGAAATTCAGTCGAAAAGAGTCAGTGGACTGTGAGCTTCATGTGCATATCTAGGTTCGACAAACAGTTTTGTCCACAAGACATAGTAGGCAGTAGCTGCAGGAAATCTTCGGACTCTGCTATTTGGCTGGAACAAAGAGAGCGGCGAAAAGCCCACACGCGCAGCTCATTGTCCTGCAAAGTTCAGATGCTGCTATGTTCCTGTTCGTTCGCTGCCGATGGAAAATGATTTCAGTAGCATTTTGGTTAGGACACAACGCAAAGCTCTGATATATCAGACACCTCCCGTTTAAAGATACAGTTAGGGTTAGGGCTAGCGTTAGGATTACGGTAAGGGTGAGCTTTATTATTAGGGTTAGGGTTAGGGTTAAGGGTAGGGTTAGGGTTAGGGTTAGGAACAGGGTTTGCGATAGGGTTAGGGTTAGGGTTTGGGTTCATGTTACAGGTAGGTTGAGGTCTAGGGCTAAAGCTAGCTGACGGCCGCAGTTACAAGAAAGTGTATTTCACAGCGGTCATAGTTCTGTGCTTTCACTGAGTGCGTTCATGATGAGAAAGTGATTCTGTACATCCTTGCACTCAAACACAGCAAGGTAAATGATAACAGAGCAAAATAGCTGGTCAGAGGTTCTGGAGAGGGTATGTGATATGGTACAAGGCACTCATTTCCAATTCACCTGATAGGAGCACATGGATCTAGTGCCGCGTTTTTGCTGAACGCCACTTCTCAGGAACATGTTCGTTCCCGAGTAACTTGGCAGCTTTCAAACCGTTCACTCCTGTGCTGTGTGAGAGAAAGTTACGCGAGTAGAGTAAGGGGACTGCTAGCTGCGCATGCATTGCTACGTTACAAACACTGTATGGTCCAAGTGAGGCAGTAGGCTGTGGCTTCTCTTCTTCCTGGGGCTACGCTTTTCTGATGGAGAAAGGACCTAGGAGAAAACGCTACTGTGGAAGCTCATTCCCCTGCAAGGATCACAAAGTGCTATGCTAGCCCTCCCTCCTTTGCGGACGGGAAATCATCTCCGTAGCTCTTGGGCTATGACACGAGCCAGAGATCCTATATTGCAGCAAGGTACTTGGACAGGATGCTGACAAGAGTACGTACTATGTGAGACACCACCGCTTTCATCTCCTACTGCAATGAGAACATTGATAACACGTCAAATAGTGAGGATGGCTAGTGTTGAGGACACTTTTCGCACGACTTGATATAATCCCTGAATGACGCATGGGAGCGCAAACTCTTCACTGCTGTATTCTCAGAGTGGAATGAATGCCCTGGCAGGCCATTGAGGTACTTTTCGCTTCTTCCTCCTTGAACGCTTCACGAACGGGTGGAGTCCGAGGGACGTAGTATTGCCTCCATGGTTTCTTAGGCTACAGTCTTCTTCTCCCATCACATCTACTACCGAGATGGGAACATTGAGAAGATGCTGAACCCGGAGACGGCTTTGGGGAAAAAACCCGCTTCCTACGAAATAGGTTGATTCCCGAGTGATTTTGAGGAGCAAACATATCCTCACGAATGTATTATCTTCCACTGGGAGCCCCACAGGCTACTCTGGGATTCATATTCCCTTAGATCTTCAGAGACTTGGAGTCCAAGTCACGTAGCATGGCCTAGCGGCCTTCCAACGTCCGGATACGCTTTCCTCGCAGCACGCACAATTTGGCGAAAACAGTGGTAGCCCAGCTTACTCTAGTTCATAGTTGGCATAGTCCTGTGCTTCCGTTCACTCACACGGTTTGGGGAACGTGATTCCGGAACTCTCTGGCTAGCAACGTTACCGCCGAGATGATCATACAGAAAACCCATAGAAGAGACTTTCTAAGTCGGCCGGTTCTGTCGGCACCCGCTACATTTCGCACTCTACTGAACCGAGTCCATTGACCTAGTGTTACCCGCTGGAGATGAGATTTGCTAATAAGGCACTTGTGTGAAACATCCTGATTCCCTTGTTGTTTGGAAGCTGGGCACGAATTCCTTGCTGTTCTAGCAGAAGGAAATTCAGTCGAAAAGAGTCAGTGGACTGTGAGCTTCATGTGCATATCTAGGTTCGACAAACAGTTTTGTCCACAAGACATAGTAGGCAGTAGCTGCAGGAAATCTTCGGACTCTGCTATTTGGCTGGAACAAAGAGAGCGGCCAAAAGCCCACACGCGCAGCTCATTGTCCTGCAAAGTTCAGATGCTGCTATGTTCCTGTTCGTTCACTGCCGATGGAAAATGATTTCAGTAGCATTTTGGTTAGGACACAACGCAAAGCTCTGATATATCAGACACCTCCCGTTTAAAGATACAGTTAGGGTTAGGGCTAGCATTAGGATTACGGTAAGGGTGAGCTTTATTATTAGGGTTAGGGTTAGGGTTAAGGGTAGGGTTAGGGTTAGGGTTAGGAACAGGGTTTGCGATAGGGTTAGGGTTAGGGTTTGGGTTCATGTTACAGGTAGGTTGAGGTCTAGGGCTAAAGCTAGCTGACGGCCGCAGTTACAAGAAAGTGTATTTCACAGCGGTCATAGTTCTGTGCTTTCACTGAGTGCGTTCATGATGAGAAAGTGATTCTGTACATCCTTGCACTCAAACACAGCAAGGTAAATGATAACACAGCAAAATAGCTGATCAGAGGTTCTGGAGAGGGTATGTGATATGGTACAAGGCACTCATTTCCAATTCACCTGATAGGAGCACATGGATCTAGTGCCGCGTTTTTGCTGAACGCCACTTCTCAGGAACATGTTCGTTCCCGAGTAACTTGGCAGCTTTCAAACCGTTCACTCCTGTGCTGTGTGAGAGAAAGTTACGCGAGTAGAGTAAGGGGACTGCTAGCTGCGCATGCATTGCTACGTTACAAACACTGTATGGTCCAAGTGAGGCAGTAGGCTGTGGCTTCTCTTCTTCCTGGGGCTACGCTTTTCTGATGGAAAAAGGACCTAGGAGAAAACGCTACTGTGGAAGCTCATTCCCCTGCAAGGATCACAAAGTGCTATGCTAGCCCTCCCTCCTTTGCGGACGGGAAATCATCTCCGTAGCTCTTGGGCTATGACACGAGCCAGAGATCCTATATTGCAGCAAGGTACTTGGACAGGATGCTGACAAGAGTACGTACTATGTGAGACACCACCGCTTTCATCTCCTACTGCAATGAGAACATTGATAACACGTCAAATAGTGAGGATGGCTAGTGTTGAGGACACTTTTCGCACGACTTGATATAATCCCTGAATGACGCATGGGAGCGCAAACTCTTCACTGCTGTATTCTCAGAGTGGAATGAATGCCCTGGTAGGCCATTGAGGTACTTTTCGCTTCTTCCTCCTTGAACGCTTCACGAACGGGTGGAGTCCGAGGGACGTAGTATTGCCTCCATGGTTTCTTAGGCTACAGTCTTCTTCTCCCATCACATCTACTACCGAGATGGGAACATTGAGAAGACGCTGAACCCGGAGACGGCTTTGGGGAAAAAACCCGCTTCCTACGAAATAGGTTGATTCCCGAGTGATTTTGAGGAGCAAACATATCCTCACGAATGTATTATCTTCCACTGGGAGCCCCACAGGCTACTCTGGGATTCATATTCCCTTAGATCTTCAGAGACTTGGAGTCCAAGTCACGTAGCATGGCCTAGCGGCCTTCCAACGTCCGGATACGCTTTCCTCGCAGCACGCACAATTTGGCGAAAACAGTGGTAGCCCAGCTTACTCTAGTTCATAGTTGGCATAGTCCTGTGCTTCCGTTCACTCACACGGTTTGGGGAACGTGATTCCGGAACTCTCTGGCTAGCAACGTTACCGCCGAGATGATCATACAGAAAACCCATAGAAGAGACTTTCTAAGTCGGCCGGTTCTGTCGGCACCCGCTACATTTCGCACTCTACTGAACCGAGTCCATTGACCTAGTGTTACCCGCTGGAGATGAGATTTGCTAATAAGGCACTTGTGTGAAACATCCTGATTCCCTTGTTGTTTGGAAGCTGGGCACGAATTCCTTGCTGTTCTAGCAGAAGGAAATTCAGTCGAAAAGAGTCAGTGGACTGTGAGCTTCATGTGCATATCTAGGTTCGACAAACAGTTTTGTCCACAAGACATAGTAGGCAGTAGCTGCAGGAAATCTTCGGACTCTGCTATTTGGCTGGAACAAAGAGAGCGGCGAAAAGCCCACACGCGCAGCTCATTGTCCTGCAAAGTTCAGATGCTGCTATGTTCCTGTTCGTTCGCTGCCGATGGAAAATGATTTCAGTAGCATTTTGGTTAGGACACAACGCAAAGCTCTG
Source organism: Desmodus rotundus (assembly GCF_022682495.2). NCBI lineage: Eukaryota > Metazoa > Chordata > Mammalia > Chiroptera > Phyllostomidae > Desmodus > Desmodus rotundus. The sequence goes on along the minus strand of NW_026527301.1, from coordinate 30,458 downwards.
ATATATCAGACACCTCCCGTTTAAAGATACAGTTAGGGTTAGGGCTAGCGTTAGGATTACGGTAAGGGTGAGCTTTATTATTAGGGTTAGGGTTAGGGTTAAGGGTAGGGTTAGGGTTAGGGTTAGGAACAGGGTTTGCGATAGGGTTAGGGTTAGGGTTTGGGTTCATGTTACAGGTAGGTTGAGGTCTAGGGCTAAAGCTAGCTGACGGCCGCAGTTACAAGAAAGTGTATTTCACAGCGGTCATAGTTCTGTGCTTTCACTGAGTGCGTTCATGATGAGAAAGTGATTCTGTACATCCTTGCACTCAAACACAGCAAGGTAAATGATAACAGAGCAAAATAGCTGGTCAGAGGTTCTGGAGAGGGTATGTGATATGGTACAAGGCACTCATTTCCAATTCACCTGATAGGAGCACATGGATCTAGTGCCGCGTTTTTGCTGAACGCCACTTCTCAGGAACATGTTCGTTCCCGAGTAACTTGGCAGCTTTCAAACCGTTCACTCCTGTGCTGTGTGAGAGAAAGTTACGCGAGTAGAGTAAGGGGACTGCTAGCTGCGCATGCATTGCTACGTTACAAACACTGTATGGTCCAAGTGAGGCAGTAGGCTGTGGCTTCTCTTCTTCCTGGGGCTACGCTTTTCTGATGGAGAAAGGACCTAGGAGAAAACGCTACTGTGGAAGCTCATTCCCCTGCAAGGATCACAAAGTGCTATGCTAGCCCTCCCTCCTTTGCGGACGGGAAATCATCTCCGTAGCTCTTGGGCTATGACACGAGCCAGAGATCCTATATTGCAGCAAGGTACTTGGACAGGATGCTGACAAGAGTACGTACTATGTGAGACACCACCGCTTTCATCTCCTACTGCAATGAGAACATTGATAACACGTCAAATAGTGAGGATGGCTAGTGTTGAGGACACTTTTCGCACGACTTGATATAATCCCTGAATGACGCATGGGAGCGCAAACTCTTCACTGCTGTATTCTCAGAGTGGAATGAATGCCCTGGCAGGCCATTGAGGTACTTTTCGCTTCTTCCTCCTTGAACGCTTCACGAACGGGTGGAGTCCGAGGGACGTAGTATTGCCTCCATGGTTTCTTAGGCTACAGTCTTCTTCTCCCATCACATCTACTACCGAGATGGGAACATTGAGAAGATGCTGAACCCGGAGACGGCTTTGGGGAAAAAACCCGCTTCCTACGAAATAGGTTGATTCCCGAGTGATTTTGAGGAGCAAACATATCCTCACGAATGTATTATCTTCCACTGGGAGCCCCACAGGCTACTCTGGGATTCATATTCCCTTAGATCTTCAGAGACTTGGAGTCCAAGTCACGTAGCATGGCCTAGCGGCCTTCCAACGTCCGGATACGCTTTCCTCGCAGCACGCACAATTTGGCGAAAACAGTGGTAGCCCAGCTTACTCTAGTTCATAGTTGGCATAGTCCTGTGCTTCCGTTCACTCACACGGTTTGGGGAACGTGATTCCGGAACTCTCTGGCTAGCAACGTTACCGCCGAGATGATCATACAGAAAACCCATAGAAGAGACTTTCTAAGTCGGCCGGTTCTGTCGGCACCCGCTACATTTCGCACTCTACTGAACCGAGTCCATTGACCTAGTGTTACCCGCTGGAGATGAGATTTGCTAATAAGGCACTTGTGTGAAACATCCTGATTCCCTTGTTGTTTGGAAGCTGGGCACGAATTCCTTGCTGTTCTAGCAGAAGGAAATTCAGTCGAAAAGAGTCAGTGGACTGTGAGCTTCATGTGCATATCTAGGTTCGACAAACAGTTTTGTCCACAAGACATAGTAGGCAGTAGCTGCAGGAAATCTTCGGACTCTGCTATTTGGCTGGAACAAAGAGAGCGGCCAAAAGCCCACACGCGCAGCTCATTGTCCTGCAAAGTTCAGATGCTGCTATGTTCCTGTTCGTTCACTGCCGATGGAAAATGATTTCAGTAGCATTTTGGTTAGGACACAACGCAAAGCTCTGATATATCAGACACCTCCCGTTTAAAGATACAGTTAGGGTTAGGGCTAGCATTAGGATTACGGTAAGGGTGAGCTTTATTATTAGGGTTAGGGTTAGGGTTAAGGGTAGGGTTAGGGTTAGGGTTAGGAACAGGGTTTGCGATAGGGTTAGGGTTAGGGTTTGGGTTCATGTTACAGGTAGGTTGAGGTCTAGGGCTAAAGCTAGCTGACGGCCGCAGTTACAAGAAAGTGTATTTCACAGCGGTCATAGTTCTGTGCTTTCACTGAGTGCGTTCATGATGAGAAAGTGATTCTGTACATCCTTGCACTCAAACACAGCAAGGTAAATGATAACACAGCAAAATAGCTGATCAGAGGTTCTGGAGAGGGTATGTGATATGGTACAAGGCACTCATTTCCAATTCACCTGATAGGAGCACATGGATCTAGTGCCGCGTTTTTGCTGAACGCCACTTCTCAGGAACATGTTCGTTCCAGAGTAACTTGGCAGCTTTCAAACCGTTCACTCCTGTGCTGTGTGAGAGAAAGTTACGCGAGTAGAGTAAGGGGACTGCTAGCTGCGCATGCATTGCTACGTTACAAACACTGTATGGTCCAAGTGAGGCAGTAGGCTGTGGCTTCTCTTCTTCCTGGGGCTACGCTTTTCTGATGGAAAAAGGACCTAGGAGAAAACGCTACTGTGGAAGCTCATTCCCCTGCAAGGATCACAAAGTGCTATGCTAGCCCTCCCTCCTTTGCGGACGGGAAATCATCTCCGTAGCTCTTGGGCTATGACACGAGCCAGAGATCCTATATTGCAGCAAGGTACTTGGACAGGATGCTGACAAGAGTACGTACTATGTGAGACACCACCGCTTTCATCTCCTACTGCAATGAGAACATTGATAACACGTCAAATAGTGAGGATGGCTAGTGTTGAGGACACTTTTCGCACGACTTGATATAATCCCTGAATGACGCATGGGAGCGCAAACTCTTCACTGCTGTATTCTCAGAGTGGAATGAATGCCCTGGTAGGCCATTGAGGTACTTTTCGCTTCTTCCTCCTTGAACGCTTCACGAACGGGTGGAGTCCGAGGGACGTAGTATTGCCTCCATGGTTTCTTAGGCTACAGTCTTCTTCTCCCATCACATCTACTACCGAGATGGGAACATTGAGAAGACGCTGAACCCGGAGACGGCTTTGGGGAAAAAACCCGCTTCCTACGAAATAGGTTGATTCCCGAGTGATTTTGAGGAGCAAACATATCCTCACGAATGTATTATCTTCCACTGGGAGCCCCACAGGCTACTCTGGGATTCATATTCCCTTAGATCTTCAGAGACTTGGAGTCCAAGTCACGTAGCATGGCCTAGCGGCCTTCCAACGTCCGGATACGCTTTCCTCGCAGCACGCACAATTTGGCGAAAACAGTGGTAGCCCAGCTTACTCTAGTTCATAGTTGGCATAGTCCTGTGCTTCCGTTCACTCACACGGTTTGGGGAACGTGATTCCGGAACTCTCTGGCTAGCAACGTTACCGCCGAGATGATCATACAGAAAACCCATAGAAGAGACTTTCTAAGTCGGCCGGTTCTGTCGGCACCCGCTACATTTCGCACTCTACTGAACCGAGTCCATTGACCTAGTGTTACCCGCTGGAGATGAGATTTGCTAATAAGGCACTTGTGTGAAACATCCTGATTCCCTTGTTGTTTGGAAGCTGGGCACGAATTCCTTGCTGTTCTAGCAGAAGGAAATTCAGTCGAAAAGAGTCAGTGGACTGTGAGCTTCATGTGCATATCTAGGTTCGACAAACAGTTTTGTCCACAAGACATAGTAGGCAGTAGCTGCAGGAAATCTTCGGACTCTGCTATTTGGCTGGAACAAAGAGAGCGGCCAAAAGCCCACACGCGCAGCTCATTGTCCTGCAAAGTTCAGATGCTGCTATGTTCCTGTTCGTTCACTGCCGATGGAAAATGATTTCAGTAGCATTTTGGTTAGGACACAACGCAAAGCTCTGATATATCAGACACCTCCCGTTTAAAGATACAGTTAGGGTTAGGGCTAGCATTAGGATTACGGTAAGGGTGAGCTTTATTATTAGGGTTAGGGTTAGGGTTAAGGGTAGGGTTAGGGTTAGGGTTAGGAACAGGGTTTGCGATAGGGTTAGGGTTAGGGTTTGGGTTCATGTTACAGGTAGGTTGAGGTCTAGGGCTAAAGCTAGCTGACGGCCGCAGTTACAAGAAAGTGTATTTCACAGCGGTCATAGTTCTGTGCTTTCACTGAGTGCGTTCATGATGAGAAAGTGATTCTGTACATCCTTGCACTCAAACACAGCAAGGTAAATGATAACACAGCAAAATAGCTGATCAGAGGTTCTGGAGAGGGTATGTGATATGGTACAAGGCACTCATTTCCAATTCACCTGATAGGAGCACATGGATCTAGTGCCGCGTTTTTGCTGAACGCCACTTCTCAGGAACATGTTCGTTCCCGAGTAACTTGGCAGCTTTCAAACCGTTCACTCCTGTGCTGTGTGAGAGAAAGTTACGCGAGTAGAGTAAGGGGACTGCTAGCTGCGCATGCATTGCTACGTTACAAACACTGTATGGTCCAAGTGAGGCAGTAGGCTGTGGCTTCTCTTCTTCCTGGGGCTACGCTTTTCTGATGGAAAAAGGACCTAGGAGAAAACGCTACTGTGGAAGCTCATTCCCCTGCAAGGATCACAAAGTGCTATGCTAGCCCTCCCTCCTTTGCGGACGGGAAATCATCTCCGTAGCTCTTGGGCTATGACACGAGCCAGAGATCCTATATTGCAGCAAGGTACTTGGACAGGATGCTGACAAGAGTACGTACTATGTGAGACACCACCGCTTTCATCTCCTACTGCAATGAGAACATTGATAACACGTCAAATAGTGAGGATGGCTAGTGTTGAGGACACTTTTCGCACGACTTGATATAATCCCTGAATGACGCATGGGAGCGCAAACTCTTCACTGCTGTATTCTCAGAGTGGAATGAATGCCCTGGTAGGCCATTGAGGTACTTTTCGCTTCTTCCTCCTTGAACGCTTCACGAACGGGTGGAGTCCGAGGGACGTAGTATTGCCTCCATGGTTTCTTAGGCTACAGTCTTCTTCTCCCATCACATCTACTACCGAGATGGGAACATTGAGAAGACGCTGAACCCGGAGACGGCTTTGGGGAAAAAACCCGCTTCCTACGAAATAGGTTGATTCCCGAGTGATTTTGAGGAGCAAACATATCCTCACGAATGTATTATCTTCCACTGGGAGCCCCACAGGCTACTCTGGGATTCATATTCCCTTAGATCTTCAGAGACTTGGAGTCCAAGTCACGTAGCATGGCCTAGCGGCCTTCCAACGTCCGGATACGCTTTCCTCGCAGCACGCACAATTTGGCGAAAACAGTGGTAGCCCAGCTTACTCTAGTTCATAGTTGGCATAGTCCTGTGCTTCCGTTCACTCACACGGTTTGGGGAACGTGATTCCGGAACTCTCTGGCTAGCAACGTTACCGCCGAGATGATCATACAGAAAACCCATAGAAGAGACTTTCTAAGTCGGCCGGTTCTGTCGGCACCCGCTACATTTCGCACTCTACTGAACCGAGTCCATTGACCTAGTGTTACCCGCTGGAGATGAGATTTGCTAATAAGGCACTTGTGTGAAACATCCTGATTCCCTTGTTGTTTGGAAGCTGGGCACGAATTCCTTGCTGTTCTAGCAGAAGGAAATTCAGTCGAAAAGAGTCAGTGGACTGTGAGCTTCATGTGCATATCTAGGTTCGACAGTTTTGTCCACAAGACATAGTAGGCAGTAGCTGCAGGAAATCTTCGGACTCTGCTATTTGGCTGGAACAAAGAGAGCGGCCAAAAGCCCACACGCGCAGCTCATTGTCCTGCAAAGTTCAGATGCTGCTATGTTCCTGTTCGTTCACTGCCGATGGAAAATGATTTCAGTAGCATTTTGGTTAGGACACAACGCAAAGCTCTGATATATCAGACACCTCCCGTTTAAAGATACAGTTAGGGTTAGGGCTAGCATTAGGATTACGGTAAGGGTGAGCTTTATTATTAGGGTTAGGGTTAGGGTTAAGGGTAGGGTTAGGGTTAGGGTTAGGAACAGGGTTTGCGATAGGGTTAGGGTTAGGGTTTGGGTTCATGTTACAGGTAGGTTGAGGTCTAGGGCTAAAGCTAGCTGACGGCCGCAGTTACAAGAAAGTGTATTTCACAGCGGTCATAGTTCTGTGCTTTCACTGAGTGCGTTCATGATGAGAAAGTGATTCTGTACATCCTTGCACTCAAACACAGCAAGGTAAATGATAACAGAGCAAAATAGCTGGTCAGAGGTTCTGGAGAGGGTATGTGATATGGTACAAGGCACTCATTTCCAATTCACCTGATAGGAGCACATGGATCTAGTGCCGCGTTTTTGCTGAACGCCACTTCTCAGGAACATGTTCGTTCCCGAGTAACTTGGCAGCTTTCAAACCGTTCACTCCTGTGCTGTGTGAGAGAAAGTTACGCGAGTAGAGTAAGGGGACTGCTAGCTGCGCATGCATTGCTACGTTACAAACACTGTATGGTCCAAGTGAGGCAGTAGGCTGTGGCTTCTCTTCTTCCTGGGGCTACGCTTTTCTGATGGAAAAAGGACCTAGGAGAAAACGCTACTGTGGAAGCTCATTCCCCTGCAAGGATCACAAAGTGCTATGCTAGCCCTCCCTCCTTTGCGGACGGGAAATCATCTCCGTAGCTCTTGGGCTATGACACGAGCCAGAGATCCTATATTGCAGCAAGGTACTTGGACAGGATGCTGACAAGAGTACGTACTATGTGAGACACCACCGCTTTCATCTCCTACTGCAATGAGAACATTGATAACACGTCAAATAGTGAGGATGGCTAGTGTTGAGGACACTTTTCGCACGACTTGATATAATCCCTGAATGACGCATGGGAGCGCAAACTCTTCAGTGCTGTATTCTCAGAGTGGAATGAATGCCCTGGTAGGCCATTGAGGTACTTTTCGCTTCTTCCTCCTTGAACGCTTCACGAACGGGTGGAGTCCGAGGGACGTAGTATTGCCTCCATGGTTTCTTAGGCTACAGTCTTCTTCTCCCATCACATCTACTACCGAGATGGGAACATTGAGAAGACGCTGAACCCGGAGACGGCTTTGGGGAAAAAACCCGCTTCCTACGAAATAGGTTGATTCCCGAGTGATTTTGAGGAGCAAACATATCCTCACGAATGTATTATCTTCCACTGGGAGCCCCACAGGCTACTCTGGGATTCATATTCCCTTAGATCTTCAGAGACTTGGAGTCCAAGTCACGTAGCATGGCCTAGCGGCCTTCCAACGTCCGGATACGCTTTCCTCGCAGCACGCACAATTTGGCGAAAACAGTGGTAGCCCAGCTTACTCTAGTTCATAGTTGGCATAGTCCTGTGCTTCCGTTCACTCACACGGTTTGGGGAACGTGATTCCGGAACTCTCTGGCTAGCAACGTTACCGCCGAGATGATCATACAGAAAACCCATAGAAGAGACTTTCTAAGTCGGCCGGTTCTGTCGGCACCCGCTACATTTCGCACTCTACTGAACCGAGTCCATTGACCTAGTGTTACCCGCTGGAGATGAGATTTGCTAATAAGGCACTTGTGTGAAACATCCTGATTCCCTTGTTGTTTGGAAGCTGGGCACGAATTCCTTGCTGTTCTAGCAGAAGGAAATTCAGTCGAAAAGAGTCAGTGGACTGTGAGCTTCATGTGCATATCTAGGTTCGACAAACAGTTTTGTCCACAAGACATAGTAGGCAGTAGCTGCAGGAAATCTTCGGACTCTGCTATTTGGCTGGAACAAAGAGAGCGGCCAAAAGCCCACACGCGCAGCTCATTGTCCTGCAAAGTTCAGATGCTGCTATGTTCCTGTTCGTTCACTGCCGATGGAAAATGATTTCAGTAGCATTTTGGTTAGGACACAACGCAAAGCTCTGATATATCAGACACCTCCCGTTTAAAGATACAGTTAGGGTTAGGGCTAGCATTAGGATTACGGTAAGGGTGAGCTTTATTATTAGGGTTAGGGTTAGGGTTAAGGGTAGGGTTAGGGTTAGGGTTAGGAACAGGGTTTGCGATAGGGTTAGGGTTAGGGTTTGGGTTCATGTTACAGGTAGGTTGAGGTCTAGGGCTAAAGCTAGCTGACGGCCGCAGTTACAAGAAAGTGTATTTCACAGCGGTCATAGTTCTGTGCTTTCATTGAGTGCGTTCATGATGAGAAAGTGATTCTGTACATCCTTGCACTCAAACACAGCAAGGTAAATGATAACAGAGCAAAATAGCTGGTCAGAGGTTCTGGAGAGGGTATGTGATATGGTACAAGGCACTCATTTCCAATTCACCTGATAGGAGCACATGGATCTAGTGCCGCGTTTTTGCTGAACGCCACTTCTCAGGAACATGTTCGTTCCCGAGTAACTTGGCAGCTTTCAAACCGTTCACTCCTGTGCTGTGTGAGAGAAAGTTACGCGAGTAGAGTAAGGGGACTGCTAGCTGCGCATGCATTGCTACGTTACAAACACTGTATGGTCCAAGTGAGGCAGTAGGCTGTGGCTTCTCTTCTTCCTGGGGCTACGCTTTTCTGATGGAAAAAGGACCTAGGAGAAAACGCTACTGTGGAAGCTCATTCCCCTGCAAGGATCACAAAGTGCTATGCTAGCCCTCCCTCCTTTGCGGACGGGAAATCATCTCCGTAGCTCTTGGGCTATGACACGAGCCAGAGATCCTATATTGCAGCAAGGTACTTGGACAGGATGCTGACAAGAGTACGTACTATGTGAGACACCACCGCTTTCATCTCCTACTGCAATGAGAACATTGATAACACGTCAAATAGTGAGGATGGCTAGTGTTGAGGACACTTTTCGCACGACTTGATATAATCCCTGAATGACGCATGGGAGCGCAAACTCTTCACTGCTGTATTCTCAGAGTGGAATGAATGCCCTGGTAGGCCATTGAGGTACTTTTCGCTTCTTCCTCCTTGAACGCTTCACGAACGGGTGGAGTCCGAGGGACGTAGTATTGCCTCCATGGTTTCTTAGGCTACAGTCTTCTTCTCCCATCACATCTACTACCGAGATGGGAACATTGAGAAGACGCTGAACCCGGAGACGGCTTTGGGGAAAAAACCCGCTTCCTACGAAATAGGTTGATTCCCGAGTGATTTTGAGGAGCAAACATATCCTCACGAATGTATTATCTTCCACTGGGAGCCCCACAGGCTACTCTGGGATTCATATTCCCTTAGATCTTCAGAGACTTGGAGTCCAAGTCACGTAGCATGGCCTAGCGGCCTTCCAACGTCCGGATACGCTTTCCTCGCAGCACGCACAATTTGGCGAAAACAGTGGTAGCCCAGCTTACTCTAGTTCATAGTTGGCATAGTCCTGTGCTTCCGTTCACTCACACGGTTTGGGGAACGTGATTCCGGAACTCTCTGGCTAGCAACGTTACCGCCGAGATGATCATACAGAAAACCCATAGAAGAGACTTTCTAAGTCGGCCGGTTCTGTCGGCACCCGCTACATTTCGCACTCTACTGAACCGAGTCCATTGACCTAGTGTTACCCGCTGGAGATGAGATTTGCTAATAAGGCACTTGTGTGAAACATCCTGATTCCCTTGTTGTTTGGAAGCTGGGCACGAATTCCTTGCTGTTCTAGCAGAAGGAAATTCAGTCGAAAAGAGTCAGTGGACTGTGAGCTTCATGTGCATATCTAGGTTCGACAAACAGTTTTGTCCACAAGACATAGTAGGCAGTAGCTGCAGGAAATCTTCGGACTCTGCTATTTGGCTGGAACAAAGAGAGCGGCCAAAAGCCCACACGCGCAGCTCATTGTCCTGCAAAGTTCAGATGCTGCTATGTTCTTGTTCGTTCACTGCCGATGGAAAATGATTTCAGTAGCATTTTGGTTAGGACACAACGCAAAGCTCTGATATATCAGACACCTCCCGTTTAAAGATACAGTTAGGGTTAGGGCTAGCATTAGGATTACGGTAAGGGTGAGCTTTATTATTAGGGTTAGGGTTAGGGTTAAGGGTAGGGTTAGGGTTAGGGTTAGGAACAGGGTTTGCGATAGGGTTAGGGTTAGGGTTTGGGTTCATGTTACAGGTAGGTTGAGGTCTAGGGCTAAAGCTAGCTGACGGCCGCAGTTACAAGAAAGTGTATTTCACAGCGGTCATAGTTCTGTGCTTTCACTGAGTGCGTTCATGATGAGAAAGTGATTCTGTACATCCTTGCACTCAAACACAGCAAGGTAAATGATAACAGAGCAAAATAGCTGGTCAGAGGTTCTGGAGAGGGTATGTGATATGGTACAAGGCACTCATTTCCAATTCACCTGATAGGAGCACATGGATCTAGTGCCGCGTTTTTGCTGAACGCCACTTCTCAGGAACATGTTCGTTCCCGAGTAACTTGGCAGCTTTCAAACCGTTCACTCCTGTGCTGTGTGAGAGAAAGTTACGCGAGTAGAGTAAGGGGACTGCTAGCTGCGCATGCATTGCTACGTTACAAACACTGTATGGTCCAAGTGAGGCAGTAGGCTGTGGCTTCTCTTCTTCCTGGGGCTACGCTTTTCTGATGGAAAAAGGACCTAGGAGAAAACGCTACTGTGGAAGCTCATTCCCCTGCAAGGATCACAAAGTGCTATGCTAGCCCTCCCTCCTTTGCGGACGGGAAATCATCTCCGTAGCTCTTGGGCTATGACACGAGCCAGAGATCCTATATTGCAGCAAGGTACTTGGACAGGATGCTGACAAGAGTACGTACTATGTGAGACACCACCGCTTTCATCTCCTACTGCAATGAGAACATTGATAACACGTCAAATAGTGAGGATGGCTAGTGTTGAGAACACTTTTCGCACGACTTGATATAATCCCTGAATGACGCATGGGAGCGCAAACTCTTCAGTGCTGTATTCTCAGAGTGGAATGAATGCCCTGGTAGGCCATTGAGGTACTTTTCGCTTCTTCCTCCTTGAACGCTTCACGAACGGGTGGAGTCCGAGGGACGTAGTATTGCCTCCATGGTTTCTTAGGCTACAGTCTTCTTCTCCCATCACATCTACTACCGAGATGGGAACATTGAGAAGACGCTGAACCCGGAGACGGCTTTGGGGAAAAAACCCGCTTCCTACGAAATAGGTTGATTCCCGAGTGATTTTGAGGAGCAAACATATCCTCACGAATGTATTATCTTCCACTGGGAGCCCCACAGGCTACTCTGGGATTCATATTCCCTTAGATCTTCAGAGACTTGGAGTCCAAGTCACGTAGCATGGCCTAGCGGCCTTCCAACGTCCGGATACGCTTTCCTCGCAGCACGCACAATTTGGCGAAAACAGTGGTAGCCCAGCTTACTCTAGTTCATAGTTGGCATAGTCCTGTGCTTCCGTTCACTCACACGGTTTGGGGAACGTGATTCCGGAACTCTCTGGCTAGCAACGTTACCGCCGAGATGATCATACAGAAAACCCATAGAAGAGACTTTCTAAGTCGGCCGGTTCTGTCGGCACCCGCTACATTTCGCACTCTACTGAACCGAGTCCATTGACCTAGTGTTACCCGCTGGAGATGAGATTTGCTAATAAGGCACTTGTGTGAAACATCCTGATTCCCTTGTTGTTTGGAAGCTGGGCACGAATTCCTTGCTGTTCTAGCAGAAGGAAATTCAGTCGAAAAGAGTCAGTGGACTGTGAGCTTCATGTGCATATCTAGGTTCGACAAACAGTTTTGTCCACAAGACATAGTAGGCAGTAGCTGCAGGAAATCTTCGGACTCTGCTATTTGGCTGGAACAAAGAGAGCGGCGAAAAGCCCACACGCGCAGCTCATTGTCCTGCAAAGTTCAGATGCTGCTATGTTCCTGTTCGTTCACTGCCGATGGAAAATGATTTCAGTAGCATTTTGGTTAGGACACAACGCAAAGCTCTGATATATCAGACACCTCCCGTTTAAAGATACAGTTAGGGTTAGGGCTAGCATTAGGATTACGGTAAGGGTGAGCTTTATTATTAGGGTTAGGGTTAGGGTTAAGGGTAGGGTTAGGGTTAGGGTTAGGAACAGGGTTTGCGATAGGGTTAGGGTTAGGGTTTGGGTTCATGTTACAGGTAGGTTGAGGTCTAGGGCTAAAGCTAGCTGACGGCCGCAGTTACAAGAAAGTGTATTTCACAGCGGTCATAGTTCTGTGCTTTCACTGAGTGCGTTCATGATGAGAAAGTGATTCTGTACATCCTTGCACTCAAACACAGCAAGGTAAATGATAACAGAGCAAAATAGCTGGTCAGAGGTTCTGGAGAGGGTATGTGATATGGTACAAGGCACTCATTTCCAATTCACCTGATAGGAGCACATGGATCTAGTGCCGCGTTTTTGCTGAACGCCACTTCTCAGGAACATGTTCGTTCCCGAGTAACTTGGCAGCTTTCAAACCGTTCACTCCTGTGCTGTGTGAGAGAAAGTTACGCGAGTAGAGTAAGGGGACTGCTAGCTGCGCATGCATTGCTACGTTACAAACACTGTATGGTCCAAGTGAGGCAGTAGGCTGTGGCTTCTCTTCTTCCTGGGGCTACGCTTTTCTGATGGAAAAAGGACCTAGGAGAAAACGCTACTGTGGAAGCTCATTCCCCTGCAAGGATCACAAAGTGCTATGCTAGCCCTCCCTCCTTTGCGGACGGGAAATCATCTCCGTAGCTCTTGGGCTATGACACGAGCCAGAGATCCTATATTGCAGCAAGGTACTTGGACAGGATGCTGACAAGAGTACGTACTATGTGAGACACCACCGCTTTCATCTCCTACTGCAATGAGAACATTGATAACACGTCAAATAGTGAGGATGGCTAGTGTTGAGAACACTTTTCGCACGACTTGATATAATCCCTGAATGACGCATGGGAGCGCAAACTCTTCAGTGCTGTATTCTCAGAGTGGAATGAATGCCCTGGTAGGCCATTGAGGTACTTTTCGCTTCTTCCTCCTTGAACGCTTCACGAACGGGTGGAGTCCGAGGGACGTAGTATTGCCTCCATGGTTTCTTAGGCTACAGTCTTCTTCTCCCATCACATCTACTACCGAGATGGGAACATTGAGAAGACGCTGAACCCGGAGACGGCTTTGGGGAAAAAACCCGCTTCCTACGAAATAGGTTGATTCCCGAGTGATTTTGAGGAGCAAACATATCCTCACGAATGTATTATCTTCCACTGGGAGCCCCACAGGCTACTCTGGGATTCATATTCCCTTAGATCTTCAGAGACTTGGAGTCCAAGTCACGTAGCATGGCCTAGCGGCCTTCCAACGTCCGGATACGCTTTCCTCGCAGCACGCACAATTTGGCGAAAACAGTGGTAGCCCAGCTTACTCTAGTTCATAGTTGGCATAGTCCTGTGCTTCCGTTCACTCACACGGTTTGGGGAACGTGATTCCGGAACTCTCTGGCTAGCAACGTTACCGCCGAGATGATCATACAGAAAACCCATAGAAGAGACTTTCTAAGTCGGCCGGTTCTGTCGGCACCCGCTACATTTCGCACTCTACTGAACCGAGTCCATTGACCTAGTGTTACCCGCTGGAGATGAGATTTGCTAATAAGGCACTTGTGTGAAACATCCTGATTCCCTTGTTGTTTGGAAGCTGGGCACGAATTCCTTGCTGTTCTAGCAGAAGGAAATTCAGTCGAAAAGAGTCAGTGGACTGTGAGCTTCATGTGCATATCTAGGTTCGACAAACAGTTTTGTCCACAAGACATAGTAGGCAGTAGCTGCAGGAAATCTTCGGACTCTGCTATTTGGCTGGAACAAAGAGAGCGGCGAAAAGCCCACACGCGCAGCTCATTGTCCTGCAAAGTTCAGATGCTGCTATGTTCCTGTTCGTTCACTGCCGATGGAAAATGATTTCAGTAGCATTTTGGTTAGGACACAACGCAAAGCTCTGATATATCAGACACCTCCCGTTTAAAGATACAGTTAGGGTTAGGGCTAGCATTAGGATTACGGTAAGGGTGAGCTTTATTATTAGGGTTAGGGTTAGGGTTAAGGGTAGGGTTAGGGTTAGGGTTAGGAACAGGGTTTGCGATAGGGTTAGGGTTAGGGTTTGGGTTCATGTTACAGGTAGGTTGAGGTCTAGGGCTAAAGCTAGCTGACGGCCGCAGTTACAAGAAAGTGTATTTCACAGCGGTCATAGTTCTGTGCTTTCACTGAGTGCGTTCATGATGAGAAAGTGATTCTGTACATCCTTGCACTCAAACACAGCAAGGTAAATGATAACAGAGCAAAATAGCTGGTCAGAGGTTCTGGAGAGGGTATGTGATATGGTACAAGGCACTCATTTCCAATTCACCTGATAGGAGCACATGGATCTAGTGCCGCGTTTTTGCTGAACGCCACTTCTCAGGAACATGTTCGTTCCCGAGTAACTTGGCAGCTTTCAAACCGTTCACTCCTGTGCTGTGTGAGAGAAAGTTACGCGAGTAGAGTAAGGGGACTGCTAGCTGCGCATGCATTGCTACGTTACAAACACTGTATGGTCCAAGTGAGGCAGTAGGCTGTGGCTTCTCTTCTTCCTGGGGCTACGCTTTTCTGATGGAAAAAGGACCTAGGAGAAAACGCTACTGTGGAAGCTCATTCCCCTGCAAGGATCACAAAGTGCTATGCTAGCCCTCCCTCCTTTGCGGACGGGAAATCATCTCCGTAGCTCTTGGGCTATGACACGAGCCAGAGATCCTATATTGCAGCAAGGTACTTGGACAGGATGCTGACAAGAGTACGTACTATGTGAGACACCACCGCTTTCATCTCCTACTGCAATGAGAACATTGATAACACGTCAAATAGTGAGGATGGCTAGTGTTGAGAACACTTTTCGCACGACTTGATATAATCCCTGAATGACGCATGGGAGCGCAAACTCTTCAGTGCTGTATTCTCAGAGTGGAATGAATGCCCTGGTAGGCCATTGAGGTACTTTTCGCTTCTTCCTCCTTGAACGCTTCACGAACGGGTGGAGTCCGAGGGACGTAGTATTGCCTCCATGGTTTCTTAGGCTACAGTCTTCTTCTCCCATCACATCTACTACCGAGATGGGAACATTGAGAAGACGCTGAACCCGGAGACGGCTTTGGGGAAAAAACCCGCTTCCTACGAAATAGGTTGATTCCCGAGTGATTTTGAGGAGCAAACATATCCTCACGAATGTATTATCTTCCACTGGGAGCCCCACAGGCTACTCTGGGATTCATATTCCCTTAGATCTTCAGAGACTTGGAGTCCAAGTCACGTAGCATGGCCTAGCGGCCTTCCAACGTCCGGATACGCTTTCCTCGCAGCACGCACAATTTGGCGAAAACAGTGGTAGCCCAGCTTACTCTAGTTCATAGTTGGCATAGTCCTGTGCTTCCGTTCACTCACACGGTTTGGGGAACGTGATTCCGGAACTCTCTGGCTAGCAACGTTACCGCCGAGATGATCATACAGAAAACCCATAGAAGAGACTTTCTAAGTCGGCCGGTTCTGTCGGCACCCGCTACATTTCGCACTCTACTGAACCGAGTCCATTGACCTAGTGTTACCCGCTGGAGATGAGATTTGCTAATAAGGCACTTGTGTGAAACATCCTGATTCCCTTGTTGTTTGGAAGCTGGGCACGAATTCCTTGCTGTTCTAGCAGAAGGAAATTCAGTCGAAAAGAGTCAGTGGACTGTGAGCTTCATGTGCATATCTAGGTTCGACAAACAGTTTTGTCCACAAGACATAGTAGGCAGTAGCTGCAGGAAATCTTCGGACTCTGCTATTTGGCTGGAACAAAGAGAGCGGCGAAAAGCCCACACGCGCAGCTCATTGTCCTGCAAAGTTCAGATGCTGCTATGTTCCTGTTCGTTCACTGCCGATGGAAAATGATTTCAGTAGCATTTTGGTTAGGACACAACGCAAAGCTCTGATATATCAGACACCTCCCGTTTAAAGATACAGTTAGGGTTAGGGCTAGCATTAGGATTACGGTAAGGGTGAGCTTTATTATTAGGGTTAGGGTTAGGGTTAAGGGTAGGGTTAGGGTTAGGGTTAGGAACAGGGTTTGCGATAGGGTTAGGGTTAGGGTTTGGGTTCATGTTACAGGTAGGTTGAGGTCTAGGGCTAAAGCTAGCTGACGGCCGCAGTTACAAGAAAGTGTATTTCACAGCGGTCATAGTTCTGTGCTTTCACTGAGTGCGTTCATGATGAGAAAGTGATTCTGTACATCCTTGCACTCAAACACAGCAAGGTAAATGATAACAGAGCAAAATAGCTGGTCATAGGTTCTGGAGAGGGTATGTGATATGGTACAAGGCACTCATTTCCAATTCACCTGATAGGAGCACATGGATCTAGTGCCGCGTTTTTGCTGAACGCCACTTCTCAGGAACATGTTCGTTCCCGAGTAACTTGGCAGCTTTCAAACCGTTCACTCCTGTGCTGTGTGAGAGAAAGTTACGCGAGTAGAGTAAGGGGACTGCTAGCTGCGCATGCATTGCTACGTTACAAACACTGTATGGTCCAAGTGAGGCAGTAGGCTGTGGCTTCTCTTCTTCCTGGGGCTACGCTTTTCTGATGGAAAAAGGACCTAGGAGAAAACGCTACTGTGGAAGCTCATTCCCCTGCAAGGATCACAAAGTGCTATGCTAGCCCTCCCTCCTTTGCGGACGGGAAATCATCTCCGTAGCTCTTGGGCTATGACACGAGCCAGAGATCCTATATTGCAGCAAGGTACTTGGACAGGATGCTGACAAGAGTACGTACTATGTGAGACACCACCGCTTTCATCTCCTACTGCAATGAGAACATTGATAACACGTCAAATAGTGAGGATGGCTAGTGTTGAGGACACTTTTCGCACGACTTGATATAATCCCTGAATGACGCATGGGAGCGCAAACTCTTCACTGCTGTATTCTCAGAGTGGAATGAATGCCCTGGTAGGCCATTGAGGTACTTTTCGCTTCTTCCTCCTTGAACGCTTCACGAACGGGTGGAGTCCGAGGGACGTAGTATTGCCTCCATGGTTTCTTAGGCTACAGTCTTCTTCTCCCATCACATCTACTACCGAGATGGGAACATTGAGAAGACGCTGAACCCGGAGACGGCTTTGGGGAAAAAACCCGCTTCCTACGAAATAGGTTGATTCCCGAGTGATTTTGAGGAGCAAACATATCCTCACGAATGTATTATCTTCCACTGGGAGCCCCACAGGCTACTCTGGGATTCATATTCCCTTAGATCTTCAGAGACTTGGAGTCCAAGTCACGTAGCATGGCCTAGCGGCCTTCCAACGTCCGGATACGCTTTCCTCGCAGCACGCACAATTTGGCGAAAACAGTGGTAGCCCAGCTTACTCTAGTTCATAGTTGGCATAGTCCTGTGCTTCCGTTCACTCACACGGTTTGGGGAACGTGATTCCGGAACTCTCTGGCTAGCAACGTTACCGCCGAGATGATCATACAGAAAACCCATAGAAGAGACTTTCTAAGTCGGCCGGTTCTGTCGGCACCCGCTACATTTCGCACTCTACTGAACCGAGTCCATTGACCTAGTGTTACCCGCTGGAGATGAGATTTGCTAATAAGGCACTTGTGTGAAACATCCTGATTCCCTTGTTGTTTGGAAGCTGGGCACGAATTCCTTGCTGTTCTAGCAGAAGGAAATTCAGTCGAAAAGAGTCAGTGGACTGTGAGCTTCATGTGCATATCTAGGTTCGACAAACAGTTTTGTCCACAAGACATAGTAGGCAGTAGCTGCAGGAAATCTTCGGACTCTGCTATTTGGCTGGAACAAAGAGAGCGGCGAAAAGCCCACACGCGCAGCTCATTGTCCTGCAAAGTTCAGATGCTGCTATGTTCCTGTTCGTTCACTGCCGATGGAAAATGATTTCAGTAGCATTTTGGTTAGGACACAACGCAAAGCTCTGATATATCAGACACCTCCCGTTTAAAGATACAGTTAGGGTTAGGGCTAGCATTAGGATTACGGTAAGGGTGAGCTTTATTATTAGGGTTAGGGTTAGGGTTAAGGGTAGGGTTAGGGTTAGGGTTAGGAACAGGGTTTGCGATAGGGTTAGGGTTAGGGTTTGGGTTCATGTTACAGGTAGGTTGAGGTCTAGGGCTAAAGCTAGCTGACGGCCGCAGTTACAAGAAAGTGTATTTCACAGCGGTCATAGTTCTGTGCTTTCATTGAGTGCGTTCATGATGAGAAAGTGATTCTGTACATCCTTGCACTCAAACACAGCAAGGTAAATGATAACAGAGCAAAATAGCTGGTCAGAGGTTCTGGAGAGGGTATGTGATATGGTACAAGGCACTCATTTCCAATTCACCTGATAGGAGCACATGGATCTAGTGCCGCGTTTTTGCTGAACGCCACTTCTCAGGAACATGTTCGTTCCCGAGTAACTTGGCAGCTTTCAAACCGTTCACTCCTGTGCTGTGTGAGAGAAAGTTACGCGAGTAGAGTAAGGGGACTGCTAGCTGCGCATGCATTGCTACGTTACAAACACTGTATGGTCCAAGTGAGGCAGTAGGCTGTGGCTTCTCTTCTTCCTGGGGCTACGCTTTTCTGATGGAAAAAGGACCTAGGAGAAAACGCTACTGTGGAAGCTCATTCCCCTGCAAGGATCACAAAGTGCTATGCTAGCCCTCCCTCCTTTGCGGACGGGAAATCATCTCCGTAGCTCTTGGGCTATGACACGAGCCAGAGATCCTATATTGCAGCAAGGTACTTGGACAGGATGCTGACAAGAGTACGTACTATGTGAGACACCACCGCTTTCATCTCCTACTGCAATGAGAACATTGATAACACGTCAAATAGTGAGGATGGCTAGTGTTGAGGACACTTTTCGCACGACTTGATATAATCCCTGAATGACGCATGGGAGCGCAAACTCTTCACTGCTGTATTCTCAGAGTGGAATGAATGCCCTGGTAGGCCATTGAGGTACTTTTCGCTTCTTCCTCCTTGAACGCTTCACGAACGGGTGGAGTCCGAGGGACGTAGTATTGCCTCCATGGTTTCTTAGGCTACAGTCTTCTTCTCCCATCACATCTACTACCGAGATGGGAACATTGAGAAGACGCTGAACCCGGAGACGGCTTTGGGGAAAAAACCCGCTTCCTACGAAATAGGTTGATTCCCGAGTGATTTTGAGGAGCAAACATAACCTCACGAATGTATTATCTTCCACTGGGAGCCCCACAGGCTACTCTGGGATTCATATTCCCTTAGATCTTCAGAGACTTGGAGTCCAAGTCACGTAGCATGGCCTAGCGGCCTTCCAACGTCCGGATACGCTTTCCTCGCAGCACGCACAATTTCGCGAAAACAGTGGTAGCCCAGCTTACTCTAGTTCATAGTTGGCATAGTCCTGTGCTTCCGTTCACTCACACGGTTTGGGGAACGTGATTCCGGAACTCTCTGGCTAGCAACGTTACCGCCGAGATGATCATACAGAAAACCCATAGAAGAGACTTTCTAAGTCGGCCGGTTCTGTCGGCACCCGCTACATTTCGCACTCTACTGAACCGAGTCCATTGACCTAGTGTTACCCGCTGGAGATGAGATTTGCTAATAAGGCACTTGTGTGAAACATCCTGATTCCCTTGTTGTTTGGAAGCTGGGCACGAATTCCTTGCTGTTCTAGCAGAAGGAAATTCAGTCGAAAAGAGTCAGTGGACTGTGAGCTTCATGTGCATATCTAGGTTCGACAAACAGTTTTGTCCACAAGACATAGTAGGCAGTAGCTGCAGGAAATCTTCGGACTCTGCTATTTGGCTGGAACAAAGAGAGCGGCCAAAAGCCCACACGCGCAGCTCATTGTCCTGCAAAGTTCAGATGCTGCTATGTTCTTGTTCGTTCACTGCCGATGGAAAATGATTTCAGTAGCATTTTGGTTAGGACACAACGCAAAGCTCTGATATATCAGACACCTCCCGTTTAAAGATACAGTTAGGGTTAGGGCTAGCATTAGGATTACGGTAAGGGTGAGCTTTATTATTAGGGTTAGGGTTAGGGTTAAGGGTAGGGTTAGGGTTAGGGTTAGGAACAGGGTTTGCGATAGGGTTAGGGTTAGGGTTTGGGTTCATGTTACAGGTAGGTTGAGGTCTAGGGCTAAAGCTAGCTGACGGCCGCAGTTACAAGAAAGTGTATTTCACAGCGGTCATAGTTCTGTGCTTTCACTGAGTGCGTTCATGATGAGAAAGTGATTCTGTACATCCTTGCACTCAAACACAGCAAGGTAAATGATAACAGAGCAAAATAGCTGGTCATAGGTTCTGGAGAGGGTATGTGATATGGTACAAGGCACTCATTTCCAATTCACCTGATAGGAGCACATGGATCTAGTGCCGCGTTTTTGCTGAACGCCACTTCTCAGGAACATGTTCGTTCCCGAGTAACTTGGCAGCTTTCAAACCGTTCACTCCTGTGCTGTGTGAGAGAAAGTTACGCGAGTAGAGTAAGGGGACTGCTAGCTGCGCATGCATTGCTACGTTACAAACACTGTATGGTCCAAGTGAGGCAGTAGGCTGTGGCTTCTCTTCTTCCTGGGGCTACGCTTTTCTGATGGAAAAAGGACCTAGGAGAAAACGCTACTGTGGAAGCTCATTCCCCTGCAAGGATCACAAAGTGCTATGCTAGCCCTCCCTCCTTTGCGGACGGGAAATCATCTCCGTAGCTCTTGGGCTATGACACGAGCCAGAGATCCTATATTGCAGCAAGGTACTTGGACAGGATGCTGACAAGAGTACGTACTATGTGAGACACCACCGCTTTCATCTCCTACTGCAATGAGAACATTGATAACACGTCAAATAGTGAGGATGGCTAGTGTTGAGAACACTTTTCGCACGACTTGATATAATCCCTGAATGACGCATGGGAGCGCAAACTCTTCAGTGCTGTATTCTCAGAGTGGAATGAATGCCCTGGTAGGCCATTGAGGTACTTTTCGCTTCTTCCTCCTTGAACGCTTCACGAACGGGTGGAGTCCGAGGGACGTAGTATTGCCTCCATGGTTTCTTAGGCTACAGTCTTCTTCTCCCATCACATCTACTACCGAGATGGGAACATTGAGAAGACGCTGAACCCGGAGACGGCTTTGGGGAAAAAACCCGCTTCCTACGAAATAGGTTGATTCCCGAGTGATTTTGAGGAGCAAACATATCCTCACGAATGTATTATCTTCCACTGGGAGCCCCACAGGCTACTCTGGGATTCATATTCCCTTAGATCTTCAGAGACTTGGAGTCCAAGTCACGTAGCATGGCCTAGCGGCCTTCCAACGTCCGGATACGCTTTCCTCGCAGCACGCACAATTTGGCGAAAACAGTGGTAGCCCAGCTTACTCTAGTTCATAGTTGGCATAGTCCTGTGCTTCCGTTCACTCACACGGTTTGGGGAACGTGATTCCGGAACTCTCTGGCTAGCAACGTTACCGCCGAGATGATCATACAGAAAACCCATAGAAGAGACTTTCTAAGTCGGCCGGTTCTGTCGGCACCCGCTACATTTCGCACTCTACTGAACCGAGTCCATTGACCTAGTGTTACCCGCTGGAGATGAGATTTGCTAATAAGGCACTTGTGTGAAACATCCTGATTCCCTTGTTGTTTGGAAGCTGGGCACGAATTCCTTGCTGTTCTAGCAGAAGGAAATTCAGTCGAAAAGAGTCAGTGGACTGTGAGCTTCATGTGCATATCTAGGTTCGACAAACAGTTTTGTCCACAAGACATAGTAGGCAGTAGCTGCAGGAAATCTTCGGACTCTGCTATTTGGCTGGAACAAAGAGAGCGGCGAAAAGCCCACACGCGCAGCTCATTGTCCTGCAAAGTTCAGATGCTGCTATGTTCCTGTTCGTTCACTGCCGATGGAAAATGATTTCAGTAGCATTTTGGTTAGGACACAACGCAAAGCTCTGATATATCAGACACCTCCCGTTTAAAGATACAGTTAGGGTTAGGGCTAGCATTAGGATTACGGTAAGGGTGAGCTTTATTATTAGGGTTAGGGTTAGGGTTAAGGGTAGGGTTAGGGTTAGGGTTAGGAACAGGGTTTGCGATAGGGTTAGGGTTAGGGTTTGGGTTCATGTTACAGGTAGGTTGAGGTCTAGGGCTAAAGCTAGCTGACGGCCGCAGTTACAAGAAAGTGTATTTCACAGCGGTCATAGTTCTGTGCTTTCACTGAGTGCGTTCATGATGAGAAAGTGATTCTGTACATCCTTGCACTCAAACACAGCAAGGTAAATGATAACAGAGCAAAATAGCTGGTCATAGGTTCTGGAGAGGGTATGTGATATGGTACAAGGCACTCATTTCCAATTCACCTGATAGGAGCACATGGATCTAGTGCCGCGTTTTTGCTGAACGCCACTTCTCAGGAACATGTTCGTTCCCGAGTAACTTGGCAGCTTTCAAACCGTTCACTCCTGTGCTGTGTGAGAGAAAGTTACGCGAGTAGAGTAAGGGGACTGCTAGCTGCGCATGCATTGCTACGTTACAAACACTGTATGGTCCAAGTGAGGCAGTAGGCTGTGGCTTCTCTTCTTCCTGGGGCTACGCTTTTCTGATGGAAAAAGGACCTAGGAGAAAACGCTACTGTGGAAGCTCATTCCCCTGCAAGGATCACAAAGTGCTATGCTAGCCCTCCCTCCTTTGCGGACGGGAAATCATCTCCGTAGCTCTTGGGCTATGACACGAGCCAGAGATCCTATATTGCAGCAAGGTACTTGGACAGGATGCTGACAAGAGTACGTACTATGTGAGACACCACCGCTTTCATCTCCTACTGCAATGAGAACATTGATAACACGTCAAATAGTGAGGATGGCTAGTGTTGAGGACACTTTTCGCACGACTTGATATAATCCCTGAATGACGCATGGGAGCGCAAACTCTTCACTGCTGTATTCTCAGAGTGGAATGAATGCCCTGGTAGGCCATTGAGGTACTTTTCGCTTCTTCCTCCTTGAACGCTTCACGAACGGGTGGAGTCCGAGGGACGTAGTATTGCCTCCATGGTTTCTTAGGCTACAGTCTTCTTCTCCCATCACATCTACTACCGAGATGGGAACATTGAGAAGACGCTGAACCCGGAGACGGCTTTGGGGAAAAAACCCGCTTCCTACGAAATAGGTTGATTCCCGAGTGATTTTGAGGAGCAAACATATCCTCACGAATGTATTATCTTCCACTGGGAGCCCCACAGGCTACTCTGGGATTCATATTCCCTTAGATCTTCAGAGACTTGGAGTCCAAGTCACGTAGCATGGCCTAGCGGCCTTCCAACGTCCGGATACGCTTTCCTCGCAGCACGCACAATTTGGCGAAAACAGTGGTAGCCCAGCTTACTCTAGTTCATAGTTGGCATAGTCCTGTGCTTCCGTTCACTCACACGGTTTGGGGAACGTGATTCCGGAACTCTCTGGCTAGCAACGTTACCGCCGAGATGATCATACAGAAAACCCATAGAAGAGACTTTCTAAGTCGGCCGGTTCTGTCGGCACCCGCTACATTTCGCACTCTACTGAACCGAGTCCATTGACCTAGTGTTACCCGCTGGAGATGAGATTTGCTAATAAGGCACTTGTGTGAAACATCCTGATTCCCTTGTTGTTTGGAAGCTGGGCACGAATTCCTTGCTGTTCTAGCAGAAGGAAATTCAGTCGAAAAGAGTCAGTGGACTGTGAGCTTCATGTGCATATCTAGGTTCGACAAACAGTTTTGTCCACAAGACATAGTAGGCAGTAGCTGCAGGAAATCTTCGGACTCTGCTATTTGGCTGGAACAAAGAGAGCGGCGAAAAGCCCACACGCGCAGCTCATTGTCCTGCAAAGTTCAGATGCTGCTATGTTCCTGTTCGTTCACTGCCGATGGAAAATGATTTCAGTAGCATTTTGGTTAGGACACAACGCAAAGCTCTGATATATCAGACACCTCCCGTTTAAAGATACAGTTAGGGTTAGGGCTAGCATTAGGATTACGGTAAGGGTGAGCTTTATTATTAGGGTTATGGGTTAGGGTTAAGGGTAGGGTTAGGGTTAGGGTTAGGAACAGGGTTTGCGATAGGGTTAGGGTTAGGGTTTGGGTTCATGTTACAGGTAGGTTGAGGTCTAGGGCTAAAGCTAGCTGACGGCCGCAGTTACAAGAAAGTGTATTTCACAGCGGTCATAGTTCTGTGCTTTCACTGAGTGCGTTCATGATGAGAAAGTGATTCTGTACTTCCTTGCACTCAAACACAGCAAGGTAAATGATAACAGAGCAAAATAGCTGGTCATAGGTTCTGGAGAGGGTATGTGATATGGTACAAGGCACTCATTTCCAATTCACCTGATAGGAGCACATGGATCTAGTGCCGCGTTTTTGCTGAACGCCACTTCTCAGGAACATGTTCGTTCCCGAGTAACTTGGCAGCTTTCAAACCGTTCACTCCTGTGCTGTGTGAGAGAAAGTTACGCGAGTAGAGTAAGGGGACTGCTAGCTGCGCATGCATTGCTACGTTTACAAACACTGTTATGGTCCAAGTGAGGCAGTAGGCTGTGGCTTCTCTTCTTCCTGGGGCTACGCTTTTCTGATGGAAAAAGGACCTAGGAGAAAACGCTACTGTGGAAGCTCATTCCCCTGCAAGGATCACAAAGTGCTATGCTAGCCCTCCCTCCTTTGCGGACGGGAAATCATCTCCGTAGCTCTTGGGCTATGACACGAGCCAGAGATCCTATATTGCAGCAAGGTACTTGGACAGGATGCTGACAAGAGTACGTACTATGTGAGACACCACCGCTTTCATCTCCTACTGCAATGAGAACATTGATAACACGTCAAATAGTGAGGATGGCTAGTGTTGAGGACACTTTTTCGCACGACTTGATATAATCCCTGAATGACGCATGGGAGCGCAAACTCTTCAGTGCTGTATTCTCAGAGTGGAATGAATGCCCTGGTAGGCCATTGAGGTACTTTTCCGCTTCTTCCTCCTTGAACGCTTCACGACGGGTGGAGTCCGAGGGACGTAGTATTGCCTCCATGGTTTCTTAGGCTACAGTCTTCTTCTCCCATCACATCTACTACCGAGATGGGAACATTGAGAAGACGCTGAACCCGGAGACGGCTTTGGGGAAAAAACCCGCTTCCTACGAAATAGGTTGATTCCGAGTGATTTTGAGGAGCAAACATATCCTCACGAATGTATTATCTTCCACTGGGAGCCCCACAGGCTACTCTGGGATTCATATTCCCTTAGATCTTCAGAGACTTGGAGTCCAAGTCACGTAGCATGGCCTAGCGGCCTTCCAACGTCCGGATACGCTTTCCTCGCAGCACGCACAATTTGGCGGAAAACAGTGGTAGCCCAGCTTACTCTAGTTCATAGTTGGCATAGTCCTGTGCTTCCGTTCACTCACAACGGTTTGGGGAACGTGATTCCGGAACTCTCTGGCTAGCAACGTTACCGCCGAGATGATCATACAGAAAACCCATAGAAGAGACTTTCTAAGTCGGGCCGGTTCTGTCGGCAACCCGCTACATTTCGCACTCTACTGAACCGAGTCCATTGACCTAGTGTTACCCGCTGGAGATGAGATTTGCTAATAAGGCACTTGTGTGAAACATCCTGATTCCCTTGTTGTTTGGAAGCTGGGCACGAATTCCTTGCTGTTCTAGCAGAAGGAAATTCAGTCGAAAAGAGTCAGTGGACTGTGAGCTTCATGTGCATATCTAGGTTCGACAAACAGTTTTGTCCACAAGACATAGTAGGCAGTAGCTGCAGGAAATCTTCGGACTCTGCTATTTGGCTGGAACAAAGAGAGCGGCGAAAAGCCCACACGCGCAGCTCATTGTCCTGCAAAGTTCAGATGCTGCTATGTTCCTGTTCGTTCACTGCCGATGGAAAATGATTTCAGTAGCATTTTGGTTAGGACACAACGCAAAGCTCTGATATATCAGACACCTCCCGTTTAAAGATACAGTTAGGGTTAGGGCTAGCATTAGGATTACGGTAAGGGTGAGCTTTATTATTAGGGTTAGGGTTAGGGTTAAGGGTAGGGTTAGGGTTAGGGTTAGGAACAGGGTTTGCGATAGGGTTAGGGTTAGGGTTTGGGTTCATGTTACAGGTAGGTTGAGGTCTAGGGCTAAAGCTAGCTGACGGCCGCAGTTACAAGAAAGTGTATTTCACAGCGGTCATAGTTCTGTGCTTTCACTGAGTGCGTTCATGATGAGAAAGTGATTCTGTACATCCTTGCACTCAAACACAGCAAGGTAAATGATAACAGAGCAAAATAGCTGGTCATAGGTTCTGGAGAGGGTATGTGATATGGTACAAGGCACTCATTTCCAATTCACCTGATAGGAGCACATGGATCTAGTGCCGCGTTTTTGCTGAACGCCACTTCTCAGGAACATGTTCGTTCCCCGAGTAACTTGGCAGCTTTCAAACCGTTCACTCCTGTGCTGTGTGAGAGAAAGTTACTCGAGTAGAGTAAGGGGACTGCTAGCTGCGCATGCATTGCTACGTTACAAACACTGTATGGTCCAAGTGAGGCAGTAGGCTGTGGCTTCTCTTCTTCCTGGGGCTACGCTTTTCTGATGGAAAAAGGACCTAGGAGAAAACGCTACTGTGGAAGCTCATTCCCCTGCAAGGATCACAAAGTGCTATGCTAGCCCTCCCTCCTTTGCGGACGGGAAATCATCTCCGTAGCTCTTGGGCTATGACACGAGCCAGAGATCCTATATTGCAGCAAGGTACTTGGACAGGATGCTGACAAGAGTACGTACTATGTGAGACACCACCGCTTTCATCTCCTACTGCAATGAGAACATTGATAACACGTCAAATAGTGAGGATGGCTAGTGTTGAGGACACTTTTCGCACGACTTGATATAATCCCTGAATGACGCATGGGAGCGCAAACTCTTCACTGCTGTATTCTCAGAGTGGAATGAATGCCCTGGTAGGCCATTGAGGTACTTTTCGCTTCTTCCTCCTTGAACGCTTCACGAACGGGTGGAGTCCGAGGGACGTAGTATTGCCTCCATGGTTTCTTAGGCTACAGTCTTCTTCTCCCATCACATCTACTACCGAGATGGGAACATTGAGAAGACGCTGAACCCGGAGACGGCTTTGGGGAAAAAACCCGCTTCCTACGAAATAGGTTGATTCCCGAGTGATTTTGAGGAGCAAACATATCCTCACGAATGTATTATCTTCCACTGGGAGCCCCACAGGCTACTCTGGGATTCATATTCCCTTAGATCTTCAGAGACTTGGAGTCCAAGTCACGTAGCATGGCCTAGCGGCCTTCCAACGTCCGGATACGCTTTCCTCGCAGCACGCACAATTTGGCGAAAACAGTGGTAGCCCAGCTTACTCTAGTTCATAGTTGGCATAGTCCTGTGCTTCCGTTCACTCACACGGTTTGGGGAACGTGATTCCGGAACTCTCTGGCTAGCAACGTTACCGCCGAGATGATCATACAGAAAACCCATAGAAGAGACTTTCTAAGTCGGCCGGGTTCTGTCGGCACCCGCTACATTTCGCACTCTACTGAACCGAGTCCATTGACCTAGTGTTACCCGCTGGAGATGAGATTTGCTAATAAGGCACTTGTGTGAAACATCCTGATTCCCTTGTTGTTTGGAAGCTGGGCACGAATTCCTTGCTGTTCTAGCAGAAGGAAATTCAGTCGAAAAGAGTCAGTGGACTGTGAGCTTCATGTGCATATCTAGGTTCGACAAACAGTTTTGTCCACAAGACATAGTAGGCAGTAGCTGCAGGAAATCTTCGGACTCTGCTATTTGGCTGGAACAAAGAGAGCGGCGAAAAGCCCACACGCGCAGCTCATTGTCCTGCAAAGTTCAGATGCTGCTATGTTCCTGTTCGTTCACTGCCGATGGAAAATGATTTCAGTAGCATTTTGGTTAGGACACAACGCAAAGCTCTGATATATCAGACACCTCCCGTTTAAAGATACAGTTAGGGTTAGGGCTAGCATTAGGATTACGGTAAGGGTGAGCTTTATTATTAGGGTTAGGGTTAGGCGTTAAGGGTAGGGTTAGGGTTAGGGTTAGGAACAGGGTTTGCGATAGGGTTAGGGTTAGGGTTTGGGTTCATAGTTACAGGTAGGTTGAGGTCTAGGGCTAAAGCTAGCTGACGGCCGCCAGTTACAAGAAAAGTGTATTTTCACAGCGGTCATAGTTCTGTGCTTCACCTGAGTGCGTTCATGATGAGAAAGTGATTCTGTACATCCTTGCACTCAAACACAGCAAGGTAAATGATAAAAGAGCAAAATAGCTGGTCATAGGTTCTGGAGAGGGTATGTGATATGGTACAAGGCACTCATTTCCAATTCACCTGATAGGAGCACATGGATCTAGTGCCGCGTTTTTGCTGAACGCCACTTCTCAGGAACATGTTCGTTCCCGAGTAACTTGGCAGCTTTCAAACCGTTCACTCCTGTGCTGTGTGAGAGAAAGTTACGCGAGTAGAGTAAGGGGACTGCTAGCTGCGCATGCATTGCTACGTTACAAACACTGTATGGTCCAAGTGAGGCAGTAGGCTGTGGCTTCTCTTCTTCCTGGGGCTACGCTTTTCTGATGGAAAAAGGACCTAGGAGAAAACGCTACTGTGGAAGCTCATTCCCCTGCAAGGATCACAAAGTGCTATGCTAGCCCTCCCTCCTTTGCGGACGGGAAATCATCTCCGTAGCTCTTGGGCTATGACACGAGCCAGAGATCCTATATTGCAGCAAGGTACTTGGACAGGATGCTGACAAGAGTACGTACTATGTGAGACACCACCGCTTTCATCTCCTACTGCAATGAGAACATTGATAACACGTCAAATAGTGAGGATGGCTAGTGTTGAGGACACTTTTCGCACGACTTGATATAATCCCTGAATGACGCATGGGAGCGCAAACTCTTCACTGCTGTATTCTCAGAGTGGAATGAATGCCCTGGTAGGCCATTGAGGTACTTTTCGCTTCTTCGCTCCTTGAACGCTTCACGAACGGGTGGAGTCCGAGGGACGTAGTATTGCCTCCATGGTTTCTTAGGCTACAGTCTTCTTCTCCCATCACATCTACTACCGAGATGGGAACATTGAGAAGACGCTGAACCCGGAGACGGCTTTGGGGAAAAAACCCGCTTCCTACGAAATAGGTTGATTCCCGAGTGATTTTGAGGAGCAAACATATCCTCACGAATGTATTATCTTCCACTGGGAGCCCCACAGGCTACTCTGGGATTCATATTCCCTTAGATCTTCAGAGACTTGGAGTCCAAGTCACGTAGCATGGCCTAGCGGCCTTCCAACGTCCGGATACGCTTTCCTCGCAGCACGCACAATTTGGCGAAAACAGTGGTAGCCCAGCTTACTCTAGTTCATAGTTGGCATAGTCCTGTGCTTCCGTTCACATCACACGGTTTGGGGAACGTGATTCCGGAACTCTCTGGCTAGCAACGTTACCGCCGAGATGATCATACAGAAAACCCATAGAAGAGACTTTCTAAGTCGGCCGGTTTCTGTCGGCACCCGCTACATTTCGCACTCTACTGAACCGAGTCCATTGACCTAGTGTTACCCGCTGGAGATGAGATTTGCTAATAAGGCACTTGTGTGAAACATCCTGATTCCCTTGTTGTTTGGAAGCTGGGCACGAATTCCTTGCTGTTCTAGCAGAAGGAAATTCAGTCGAAAAGAGTCAGTGGACTGTGAGCTTCATGTGCATATCTAGGTTCGACAAACAGTTTTGTCCACAAGACATAGTAGGCAGTAGCTGCAGGAAATCTTCGGACTCTGCTATTTGGCTGGAACAAAGAGAGCGGCGAAAAGCCCACACGCGCAGCTCATTGTCCTGCAAAGTTCAGATGCTGCTATGTTCCTGTTCGTTCACTGCCGATGGAAAATGATTTCAGTAGCATTTTGGTTAGGACACAACGCAAAGCTCTGATATATCAGACACCTCCCGTTTTAAAGATACAGTTAGGGTTAGGGCTAGCATTAGGATTAACGGTAAGGGTGAGCTTTATTATTAGGGTTAGGGTTAGGGTTAAGGGTAGGGTTAGGGTTAGGGTTAGGAACAGGGTTTGCGATAGGGTTAGGGTTAGGGTTTGGGTTCATGTTACAGGTAGGTTGAGGTCTAGGGCTAAAGCTAGCTGACGGCCGCAGTTACAAGAAAGTGTATTTCACTGCGGTCATAGTTCTGTGCTTTCACTGAGTGCGTTCATGATGAGGAAAGTGATTCTGTACATCCTTGCACTCAAACACAGCAAGGTAAATGATAACAGAGCAAAATAGCTGGTCATTAGTTCTGGAGAGGGTATGTGATTTTGGTACAAGGCACTCATTTCCAATTCACCTGATAGGAGCACATGGATCT